>NC_092105.1:5160038-5212538 GCF_045679555.1 Salvelinus alpinus | reverse complement strand
AGAGATTGATGTGTTTCTCTTTCTAGTGACCTGGATAGGAAGTGGGAACTGCTCCGCTCAGATAGTGGGATAGAATGATGGAGGTGGTGTTTCTCTTCCCAGGCATGATGCAGGCCACTGTCTGTCTCTGTCCCTCTGTGATGTCTGCTAAAATATTCACACTAAACAGCCTAATAGACCCTAATATACAGATAATATATATAAAATACATCCTGCTATACTTAGTTGGATGTTTTTATAAAATATTTCTTTCTCTAAATATTTTTTGGGTCATAGCTACACCACCACTCTCCCCCACGGCCTCCACCACTCTCCCCCACGGCCACCACCACTCTCCCCCACGGCCTCC
This sequence comes from Salvelinus alpinus, assembly GCF_045679555.1. Lineage (NCBI taxonomy): Eukaryota > Metazoa > Chordata > Actinopteri > Salmoniformes > Salmonidae > Salvelinus > Salvelinus alpinus. Next base: position 5,212,189 of record NC_092105.1, on the reverse strand, counting down.
ACCACTCTCCCCCACGGCCTCCAACACTCTCCCCCACGGCCACCACCACTCTCCCCCACGGCCTCCACCACTCTCCCCCGCGGCCACCACAGTTCAGACAGAAGGGTCTCAGGCCATCCTCCACCTTTCTGGGGTTTCTGAAAATTTGCTTTGGGAGCAACCAGCACTTTTTACACTTTTTAAAAGAGACGGGATTCACCCTGTCCGCAGGGGCTCCAGGATTATTTCAAGCAACATCAAACTGTTTTAGAGACTAACAGACAGGGTCTGGTAGTGCTCCAGTCCCAGCAACATCAAACTGTTTTAGAGACTGACAGACAGGGTCTGGTAGTGCTCCAGTCTCAACATCAAACTGTTTTAGAGACTGACAGACAGGGTCTGGTAGTGTTCCAGTCCCAGCAACATCAAACTGTTTTAGAGACTGACAGACAGGGTCTGGTAGTGCTCCAGTCCCAGCAACATCAAACTGTTTTAGAGACTGACAGACAGGGTCTGGTAGTGCTCCAGTCTCAACATCAAACTGTTTTAGAGACTGACAGACAGGGTCTGGTAGTGCTCCAGTCCCAGCAACATCAAACTGTTTTAGAGACTGACAGACAGGGTCTGGTAGTGCTCCAGCCCCAGCAACATCAAACTGTTTTAGAGACTGACAGACAGGGTCTGGTAGTGCTCCAGTCCCAGCAACATCAAACTGTTTTAGAGACTGACAGACAGGGTCTGGTAGTGCTCCAGTCCCAGCAACATCAAACTGTTTTAGAGACTGACAGACAGGGTCTGGCAGTGCTCCAGTCCCAGCAACATCAAACTGTTTTAGAGACTGACAGACTGGGTCTGGTAGTGCTCCAGTCCCAGCAACATCAAACTGTTTTAGAGACTGACAGACTGGGTCTGGTAGTGCTCCAGTCCCAGCAACATCAAACTGTTTTAGAGACTGACAGACTGGGTCTGGTAGTGCTCCAGTCCCAGCAACATCACACTGTTTTAGAGACTGACAGACTGGGTCTGGTAGTGCTCCAGTCCTCCCTGTCAGAATAAGAAACACAGGACTTGGAAAGCATACCAACTCCTGTAGAAATGGCACAATGGTTATTTTCTGTAAACTAATTTAAGAACACCTGCTTTCTCCATGACATAGTGAAACCAGGTGAATCCAGGTGAAAGCTATGATCTCTTATTGACGTCACCTGTTAAATCCACTTCATATCAGTGTAGATGAAGGAGAGGAGACGCGTTAAAGAAGGATTTTTTAAGCCTTGAGACAATTGAGGATTGTGTGTGTTTATCAAGAATGGTCCACCACCGAAAAGAACATCCAGCCGACTTGTCACAACTGTGGGAAGCATTGGAGTCAACATGGGCCAGCATCCCTGTGGAGTCAACATGGGCCAGCATCCCTGTGGAGTCAACATGGGCCAGCATCCCTGTGGAGTCAACATGGGCCAGCATCCCTGTGGAGTCAACATGGGCCAGCATCCCGCTGGAGTCAACATGGGCCAGCATCCCGCTGGAGTCAACATGGGCCATCATCCCTGTGGAGTCAATATGGGCCAGCATCCCTGTGGAGTCAACATGGGCCAGCATCCCTGTGGAGTCAATATGGGCCAGCATCCCTGTGGAGTCAACATGGGCCAGCATCCCTGTGGAGTCAATATGGGCCAGCATCCCTGTGGAGTCAACATGGGCCAGCATCAATGTGGAGTCAACATGGGCCAGCATCCCTGTGGAGTCAACATGGGCCAGCATCCCTGTGGAGTCAACATGGGCCAGCATCCCTGTGGAGTCAACATGGGCCAGCATCCCTGTGGAGTCAACATGGGCCAGCATCCCTGTGGAGTCAACATGGGCCATCATCCCTGTGGAGTCAACATGGGCCAGCATCCCTGTGGAGTCAACATGGGCCAGCATCCCTGTGGAGTCAACATGGGCCAGCATCCCTGTGGAGTCAACATGGACCAGCATCCCTGTGGAGTCAACATGGGCGCAGCATCTCTGTGGAGTCAACATGGGCCATCATCCCTGTGGAGTCAACATGGGCCAGCATCCCTGTGGAGTCAACATGGGCCAGCATCCCTGTGGATTCAACATGGACCAGCATCCCTGTGGAGTCAACATGGGCCAGCATCCCTGTGGAGTCAACATGGGCCAGCATCCCTGTGGAGTCAGCACAGACCAGCATCCCTGGGGAGTCAACATGGACCAGCATCCCTGTGGAGTCAACATGGGCCATCATCCCTGTGGAGTCAACATGGACCAGCATCCCTGTGGAGTCAACATGGGCCAGCATCCCTGTGGAGTCAACATGGGCCAGCATCCCTGTGGAGTCAGCACGGACCAGCATCCCTGGGGAGTCAACATGGACCAGCATCCCTGTGGAGTCAACATGGGCCAGCATCTCTGTGGAGTCAACATGGGCGCAGCATTCCTGTGGAACGCTTTTGACACCTTGTAGAATCCATGCCCTAATGATTTGAGGCTGTTCTGAGGGCAACTCAATAATTATGAAGGTGTTCCTAATGTTTTCAGTGTATGAGGTATGACATCAGCCAGTATGGTAGGGCTACTGGTCATTACTGATAAATAGCAGAAATGTTCTTTCATAATGTATCTCAACATCCATAAATCCTGGAGATCAAGTCCTGTCATCAAACAGGTAAACACAGCTCACAGAGATTGCATAAGAGTTCTCATAAATGAACAAGGGGTATATTCAGAAGGAAGAAACGTTTTGGAATGAGCAGGGGTATGTTCAGAAGGAGGAAACGTTTTAGAATGAGCAGGGGTATATTCAGAAGGAAGAAACGTTTTAGAATGAGCTGGGGTATGTTCAGAAGGAGGAAGCGTTTTGGAACGTTCAGATAGAAATAACTAGGTAGAACAAACATGCCTCTCTGGCATGTAGAATAAGGAATAACATCAGCTCATGGTATTTCAACTGCAACGTTCAACAACGTTTGGCAACTGAACGTGGCCCTGCTCTAAATTGCTACCCTTTTTTGGTGGCATATGCTCCTAAAATGTTTGCTGTGCAACCTGCATTTTTGATTTCGGTAGCTACAGTAGCACCATTTTGCCTAAAACAATATTCACACAAAATATAGCTGTGAGCAGCAATGAACGGGGTTCACATTTTTTGGACACAAGATCTGTTGGTTTGTTAGATTTGTTAACAAAGCAAGCACTCTATCATGTAAGAACTGTCTTCCTTTATGTACAATTAGTGAAAGCCATGTTTATCTCTCAATACCAGAAAACATCTGCTTTTTGATTCATCAATAACTCAGCCATCTTTTGACCAATCCCTTTTTACTCAAACTTAAGTTAGGTAACACTTTATTTGGATAGTCTATGTGTACATGCTCTACACACTATCTACTAACCCTAACCTTAACCCTAACCCTTATTCTAATCCTAACCCTTATTCTAATCCTAACCCTTAATCTAATCCTAACCCTTATTCTAAACCTAACCCTTATTCTAATCCTAACCCTAACACTAACTTTAACCCTAACCTTTATTCTAATCCTAACCCTAACCCTAACCTTAACCCTAACTCTTATTCTAATCCTAACCCTAATCCTAACCCTAACCCTAACCTTAACCCTAACCCTTATTCTAATCCTAACCCTAATCCTAACACTAACCTTAACACTAACCCTTATTCTAATCCTAACCCTAACACTAGCCTTAACCCTTATTCCAATCCGAACCCTAACACTAGCCTTAATCCTTAGGTAGAGCGGAGGAGGTAAAGGGAAGGAGGATGTGGAGGGGAGGAGAAGGTAGAGGGCAGGAGGAGATATATTGGAGGAGGAGGAGTTAAAGAGGAGAAGGAGGTAGAGGGGAGGAGGAGGTAGAGGGGAGGAGGATGTAGAGGGGAGGAGGAGGTAGAGGGGAGGAGGTAGAGAGGAGGAGGTAGAGAGGAGGTAGAGGGTAGGAGGAGGTAGAGAGGAGGAGGTAGAGAGTAGGAGGTAGAGAGTAGGAGGTAGAGAGTAGGAGGTAGAGAGGAGGAGGTAGAGGGGAGGAGGTAGAGAGGAGGAGGTAGAGGGGAGGAGGTAGAGAGTAGGAGTTAGAGGGTAGGAGGTAGAGAGGAGGAGGTAGAGGGTAGGAGGTAGAGAGTAGGAGTTAGAGGGTAGGAGGTAGAGAGGAGGAGGTAGAGGGTAGGAGGATGTAGATGGGAGGAGGTAGATGGGAGGAGGAGTTAGAGGGGAGGAGGAGTTAGAGGGGAGGAGGAGTTAGAGGGTAGGAGTTAGAGGGTAGGAGGTAGAGAGGAGGAGGTAGAGAGGAGGAGTTAGAGGGTAGGAGGAGGTAGCGAGGAGGAGTTAGAGGGTAGGAGGAGGTAGCGAGGAGGAGGTAGAGAGGAGGAGGTAAAGAGGAGGAGTTAGAGGGTAGGAGTTAGAGGGTAGGAGGTAGAGGGTAGGAGGTAGAGAGGAGGAGTTAGAGGGTAGGAGGTAGAGAGGAGGAGGTAGAGAGGAGGAGTTAGAGGGTAGGAGGTGGAGAGGAGGATTTAGAGGGTATGATTTAGAGGGTAGGAGGTAGAAAGAAGGAGGTAGAGAGGAGGAGGTGGAGAGGAGGAGGTGGACCCAACAAGTAGTAATCAGTGCACTGGATCAGGAGGGAAGCTTGTCTGTGTCTTTATGATGAGAGAGGCTCTGTCTTGGCATGCTGCTCACGAACGTAATACAAGGACATATTTCACTTGGAAAAGCATCCAATCAATAAGGCTATCTTTCCTGTCTTTCCATCCTACTCTCTCTCTCTTTTCTCTCTGAAACGGCTGAAGGAAGTACTTCTATGATATGGGGGAAGGTTAGTATTAGGACATAGACATATACACTATCCAGGTTACACTTCCCCAGGGTGCAGCAGAAACCTTGTCCAGATGTTGAGCCTGATTGATAATCACACCAGGTGCTGCCAATTAGGGTGATGGGCAGTCATGTGACGTCCCCGCTGGAAATGAGGCCACCAAACATAGACTGGGAATCACTGGTCACTGTAATAATGTTTACATATTTTGTATTACTCATCTCATATGTATATACTGTATTCTACACTATTCTACTGTATCTTAGTCTATGTATTACTCATCTCATATGAATATACTGTGTTCTACACTATTCTACTGTATCTTAGTCTATGCCGCTCTGACATTGCTCATCCAAATATGTATATATTCTTAATTCCATTCCTTTACTTTAGATGTGTGTGTATTGTTGTGAGATTATTATTGCTGCACTGTTGGAGCTAGAAACACAAGCATTTCGACTACACCTGCAATAACATATGCTAAACACGTGTTTGTGACCAATACAATTGTATTTGGTTTTGATTTAATTTGAGGCTGCTGGTTGGTTTGGTGGTCATGAGGCTGCTGGTTGGTTTGGTGGCCATGAGGCTGCTGGTTGGTTTGGTGGCCATGAGGCTGCTGGTTGGTTTGGTGGTCGTGAGGCTGCTGGTTGGTTTGGTGGTCATGAGGCTGCTGGTTGGTTTGGTGGCCATGAGGCTGCTGGTTGGTTTGGTGGTCATGAGGCTGCTGGTTGGTTTGGTGGTCGTGAGGCTGCTGGTTGGTTTGGTGGCCATGAGGCTGCTGGTTAGTTTGGTGGTCGTGAGGCTGCTGGTTGGTTTGGTGGCCATGAGGCTGCTGGTTGGTTTGGTGGCCATGAGTCTGCTGGTTGGTTTGGTGGTCATGAGGCTGCTGGTTGGTTTGGTGGCCATGAGGCTGCTGGTTGGTTTGGTGGTCATGAGGCTGCTGGTTGGTTTGGTGGTCGTGAGGCTGCTGGTTGGTTTGATGGTCATGAGGCTGCTGGTTAGTTTGGTGGTCGTGAGGCTGCTGGTTGGTTTGGTGGCCATGAGGCTGCTGGTTGGTTTGGTGGCCATGAGTCTGCTGGTTGGTTTGGTGGTCGTGAGGCTGCTGGTGGTTTGGTGGTCGTGAGGCCTTTAGTTCTGGTTCTGAGTCCTTAGTTTAGTCTTTAGTTCTGGTTTTGAGTCTTTGGTTTAGGCATGTCTGTTTGTAATATTTATGTTTCATTTGGACATAATAATAATCCGCTTGGCCGACCAAAAGGTGAAGACAGAGCTGGCTCTGAACTCGGTAAGTTGCGATATCCTGGGCACGTGCATCCAACATGGTCCACAAACGCTGATTTCTCACATAAATTCACACGTTCATGCAGGTTACAGACCATGTAACTAGGCCGAGAACCCCTAGACTTAGCCTGTGCTACAATATTAGCAGGCTAGTTATTGGGTTCCTAACACTGCTGTACATACTGTATGAGACATCTTCTGTTTCTCTCTCAGGTGGATCTTTTTGGATGGGTAACTCTCCCTGATCATCCCTCAACCCCGCCCCATCTGAGTTGACCCCTGACCCCTTTCCTACAGCCACCATGACGTCGACCTCATGGCCGCAGCTTCTGGCCTTCAAGCTGATCTCTCCACCCAGCGACCCTGGAAGTCCAGAGTGGATCTTCAGCTGTGACGAGGAGATAGAGCGTCGCTATGAGATCGTTCCCTCTGTGGTCTGCTCCATGTGCTGCCTCTTTGGCATCATATACTGCTTCTTTGGTAAGACAATCACACTGCTACTACAGGTACTAGTGGTACTAATGAAAAGGAAAACCTGCACTCACTGGAATACTTTGGCAGTTTTAATGTATTTTAGAAGCAGCAGAGGTCAACAAAGGGATGCTTTAAACGTTGACGAAGGCTGTGGCCCGAAACACGTCCATTTGCTGACCTCTGCTGCTGTTAACATACTCTGCCTAGAAGGCCAGCATCCTGGAGTCGCCTCTTCACTGTTGACGTTGAGACTGGTGTTTTACAGGTACTATTTGATGAAGCTGCCAGTTGAGGACTTGTGAGCCGTCTGTTTCTCAATCTAGACACTCTAATGTACTTGTTCTCTTGCTCAGTTGGTCACCGGGGCCTCCCACTCCTCTTTCTATTCTGGTTAGAGCCAGTTTGCGCTGTTCTGTGAAGGGAGTAGTACACAGCGTTGTACGAGATCTTCAGTTTCTTGGCAATTTCTCACATGGAATAACCTTCATTTCTCAGAACAAGAATAGACTGACGAGTTTCAGAAGAATGTTATTTGTTTCTGGACATTTTGAGCCTGTAATCGAACCCACAAATGCTGATGCTCCAGATACTCAACTAGTCTAAAGAAGTCCAGTTTTATTGCTTCTTTAATCAGAACAAGTTTTCAGCTGTGCTAACATAATTGCAAAAGGGTTTTCTAATGATCAATTTGCATTTTAAAATGATAAACTTGGATTAGCTAACACAACGTGCTATTGGAACACAGGAGTGATGGTTGCTGATAATGGGCCTCTGTACGCCTATGTAGATATTCCATTAAAAATCAGCCGTTTCCAGCTACAATAGTCATTTGCAACATGAACAATGTCTACACTGTATTTCTGATCAATTTGATGTTATTTTAATGGACAAAAAAATTAGCTTTTCTTTCAAAAACAAGGACATTTATAAGTGACCCTAAAATTCTGAACATTAGTCTACATGAGCAAAACCCCACTATCTATGTTGAAATGCTTTGGACAGCCTTCCTTTCAAGGGAAGTGGTAAATCTGTAACTGTTTAGTACTTTTCCAATGAGAAGGGGGAGGAAATATGACAAATTACTTCTGTCACAGAAAGCTAAAGTCTTGCCTCCGGCTCAGGGACAGCGCCCTCTATTGGCAGGTCAACCTCCAGCATCTCCACTAGAGACCGCTCCACCTGGCTCAGACTTGCCAACGGATTCCTGGCTCGGTAGGCATCAGCCCAGCGCTGCCACGGCTGTGGGAAATCCTTGATGATGCGCTCAACGAGCTCAGCAGCCGCCCAGATCTGGTCGTCCTTGGCATTCAGCCAGCACCACCGGTAGTTAGCAGCATCCTGCAACTCCTCTGCCACATTGCTGACCTCCATCTTGGAGAATTTCCCAGCAAATCCTCACTGTGATGGTGGTTTTAACCATGTTGGAGAATAATATCCCACTTCTGACACCATTTGTGAGAAAGACCGAGCGAGGCTTTTTATCAGCAACCATGAAGATAATACCAGGCGCTGAAAATATTTCCAATAATTACAAAATAACAAAACCGGGTCAAAGAGCAACAAAGAACACGAACTGAATCATGAATACCTCTATCAAAAGAAAAGCCATGTTTCAATCACACCTGAACCCGGCAGCGTGCTATCCTAACCCTGTAAGTCTCTGTCTAACAAAGACATGACAATGCTTCATTTAGCAATACTCATTAGACAGAATGCATCACACACCTTACCAATCACCTAATTGAAAATACAACTTCAATAAAGGTGTACAAACACATTCAGGTAATATATTCACATGATAAATATCCTCACGTCAATAACAGTCTATAAATGTGCTTCTCATAATAAACCGGTGTTATTAAATCTCTGGAAATACATAATCAGGCAAGACTTTAGCTTATGTGACAGGATAATAAGATAATAGTCACACTAATAAAGGATAAAGCCTGCTACTCTTATAAAGGATAAAGCCTGCTACTCTTATAAAGGATAAAGCCTGCTACTCTTATATACGATAAAGCCTGCTACTCTTATAAAGGATAACGCCTGCTACTCTTATATAGGATAGAGCCTGCTACTCTTATAAAGGATAAAGCCTGCTACTCTTATATACGATAAAGCCTGCTACTCTTATATACGATAAAGCCTGCTACTCTTATAAAGGATAAAGCCTGCTACTCTTATAAAGGATAAAGCCTGCTACTCTTATAAAGGAGAAAGCCTGCTAATCTTATAAATGATAAAGCCTGCTACTCTTATAAATGATAAAGCCTGCTAATCTTATAAATGATAAAGCCTGCTACTCTTATAAAGGAGAAAGCCTGCTACTCTTATATAGGATAAAGCCTGCTACTCTTATAAAGGAGAAAGCCTGCTACTCTTATATAGGATAAAGCCTGCTACTCTTATAAATGATAAAGCCTGCTACTCTATTATAGGATAAAGCCTGCTACTCTTATAAAGGATAAAACCTGCTACTCTTATATAGGATAAAGCCTGCTACTCTATTATAGGATAAAGCCTGCTACTCTTATAAAGGATAACGCCTGCTACTCTTATATAGGATAGAGCCTGCTACTCTTATAAAGGAGAAAGACTGCTACTCTTATAAAGGATAAAGCCTGCTACTCTTATATAGGATAAAGCCTGCTACTCTATTATAGGATAAAGCCTGCTACTCTTATAAATGATAAAGCCTGCTACTCTTATATAGGATAAAGCCTGCTACTCTATTATAGGATAAAGCCTGCTACTCTTATAAATGATAAAGCCTGCTACTCTTATAAAGGATAAAGCCTGCTAATGTTATAAAGGAGAAAGCCTGCTACTCTTATAAAGGATAACGCCTGCTACTCTTATATAGGATAAAGCCTGCTACTCTATTATAGGATAAAGCCTGCTACTCTTATAAATGATAAAGCCTGCTACTCTTATATAGGATAAAGCCTGCTACTCTATTATAGGATAAAGCCTGCTACTCTTATAAATGATAAAGCCTGCTACTCTTATAAATGATAAAGCCTGCTACTCTATTATAGGATAAAGCCTGCTACTCTTATAAATGATAAAGCCTGCTACTCTTATAAATGATAAAGCCTGCTACTCTTATATAGGACAAAGCCTGCTACTCTTATAAATGATAAAGCCTGCTACTCTTATATATCAGCTGTACGTGGTTTTCTCTACATAACTGCCATCACTCCGTCTGTCTGTCTGTCTGTCTGTCTGTCTGTCTGTCTGTCTGTCTGTCTGTCTGTCTGTCTGTCACCCTTTTTCTCTCCCCCTCTACCCTCTCTCTCCCTTTACATCTCTCTCCCCTTTTCTCTCTCTCTCCCCCTTTCTCTCCCTCTCCCTCTCGCTCCCTCGCTCTCTATCTTCTCTCTTCTCTCTCTCTCTCCCTTTCTCTCTCTCCCTTTCTCTCTCTCCCTTTCTCTCACTCTCTCCCTCTCGCCCCCCCCCCTTCTCTCCCCCCCCCTCTCTGCTACTCTTTACATATCAGCTATACGTGGTTCACTCTACATAACTGCCATCCCTCCTGTTTGTTTGTCTGTCTGTCTGTCTCCCTTTATCTCTCTCTCCCCCTCTCTCCCCCTCCCCTCTCTTCCCCTTGCTTTTTCTCTCCCTTTCTCTCGCTCTCTCTCTCTCCCCCCTCTCAAGTTCTCTCTCACTTTATATCTCTCTACCCTTTTCTCTCTCTCCCCCTTTCTCTCCCTTTCTCTCTCTCTCTCTCATTTTCTCTCATTCTCTTTCTCTCTCTCTCTCTCTCTCTCTCTCTCTCTCCTCTCTCCTCTCTCCTCTCTCCTCTCTCTCCTCTCTCCTCTCTCCTCTCTCTCCTCCTCCTCTCGCTCTCTCTCTCTCCTCCTCTCTCTCTCTCTCTCTCCTCCTCTCTCTCTCTCTCTCTCCTCCTCTCTCTCTCCCCTCTCTCTCTCTCTCTCCTCCTCTCTCTCTCTCTCCTCTCTCTCCTCCTCTCTCTCCTCTCTCTCCTCTCTCTCCTCCTCTCTCTCTCTCTCTCTCTCTCCTCTCTCTCTCCCTCCCACCCCCCCCCTCTCTCTCTCTCTCGCTCTCTCTCTCTCTCTCTCTCGCTCCCTCTCTGTCTCCCTCTCTGTCTCTGTCTCTATAAGTACTCCCTTGACTGGTCATTATTTAAAGGAATAAGTGCTATAAGGTATAAGCTTCAGTGTTCATTGTTATAAGGAGTTGGAAAACCAGGTGAACTCAGCTGTAGCAAATGTCAACGTATTATACAACCTCCCTCTCCAACCCACTCAGCACTGCAGAGTACAGCTTCCCTCTCCCAACCCACTCAGCACTGCAGAGTACAGCTTCCCTCTCCAACCCACAATGCACTGCAGAGTACAGCTTCCCTCTCCCAACCCACTCAGCACTGCAGAGTACAGCTTCCCTCTCCAACCCACTCAGCACTGCAGAGTACAGCTTCCCTCTCCAACCCACTCAGCACTGCAGAGTACAGCTTTCCTCTCTCCAACCCACTCAGCACTGCAGAGTACAGCTTCCCTTTCCAACGCCCAATGCACTGCAGAGTAGAGCTTCCCTCTCCAACCCACTCAACACTGCAGAGTACAGCTTCCCTCTCCCAAACCACTCAACACTGCAGAGTACAGCTTCCCTCTCCAACCCACAATCCACTGCAGAGTACAGCTTCCCTCTCCCAACCCACTCAGCACTGCAGAGTACAGCTTCCCTCTCCAACCCACTCAGCACTGCAGAGTACAGCTTCCCTCTCCAACCCACTCAGCACTGCAGAGTACAGCTTTCCTCTCTCCAACCCACTCAGCACTGCAGAGTACAGCTTCCCTCTCCAACCCACTCAACACTGCAGAGTACAGCTTCCCTCTCCCAAACCACTCAACACTGCAGAGTACAGCTTCCCTCTCCCAACCCACTCAGCACTGCAAAGTACAGCTTTCCTCTCCCAACCCACAATGCACTGCAGAGTACAGCTCTCCTCTCCAACCCACACAGCACTGCAGAGTACAGCTTCCCTCTCCCAACCCACAATGCACTGCAGAGTACAGCTCTCCTCTCCAACCCACTCGGCACTGCAGAGTACAGATTCCCTCTCCAACCCACTCAGCACTGCAGAGTACAGCTTCCCTCTCCAACCCACAATGCACTGCAGAGTACAGCTTCCCTCTCCAACCCACAATGCACTGCAGAGTACAGCTTTCCTCTCCAACCCACACTGCACTGCAGAGTACAGCTTTCCTCTCCAACCCACAATGCACTGCAGAGTACAGCTTCCCTCTCCAACCCACTCAGCACTGCAGAGTACAGCTTCCCTCTCCAACCCACTCGGCACTGCAGAGTACAGCTTCCCTCTCCAACCCACTCAGCACTGCAGAGTACAGCTTCCCTCTCCAACCCACTCAGCACCGCAGAGTACAGCTTCCCTCTCCAACCCACTCAGCACTGCAGAGTACAGCTTCCCTCTCCAACCCACTCAGCACTGCTGAGTACAGCTTCCCTCTCCAACCCACTCAGCACTGCAGAGTACAGCTTCCCTCTCCAACCCACTCAGCACTGCTGAGTACAGCTTCCCTCTCCAACCCACTCAGCACTACAGAGTACAGCCTTCCTCTCCAACCCACTCAGCACTGCAGAGTACAGCTTCCCTCTCCAACCCACTCAGCACTGCAGAGTACAGCTTCCCTCTCCAAACCACTCAGCACTGCAGAGTACAGCCTTCCTCTCCAACCCACAATGCACTGCAGAGTACAGCTTCCCTCTCCAACCCACTCAGCCCTGCAGAGTACAGCTTCCCTCTCCAACCCACTCAGCACTGCAGAGTACAGCTTCCCTCTCCAACCCACTCAACACTGCAGAGTACAGCTTCCCTCTCCAACCCACTCAGCACTGCAGAGTACAGCTTCCCTCTCCAACCCACTCAGCACTGCAGAGTACAGCTTCCCTCTCCAACCCACTCAGCCCTGCAGAGTACAGCTTCCCTCTCCAACCCACTCAGCCCTGCAGAGTACAGCTTCCCTCTCCAACCCACTCAGCACTACAGAGTACAGCCTTCCTCTCCAACCCACTCAGCACTGCAGAGTACAGCTTCCCTCTCCAACCCACTCAGCACTACAGAGTACAGCCTTCCTCTCCAACCCACTCAGCACTGCAGAGTACAGCTCCCCTCTTTTCTCTTCTCTCTCTCATCTGATCTCCTGTCTCGCCACTGGCCTGTCTCTTTAGCTCTCAGCGGGACCGTAAAGGTCAGAGAGAGTCAATGCATCCCAAATCTATTCCCTATTTAGTGCACTACTTTAGACCAGAGTCCTATGGAACCCTATTCCCTCTATAGTGCACTACTTTAGACCAGAGCCCTATAGAACCCTATTCCCTATATATAGTGCACTACTTTAGACCAGAGTCCTATGGAACCCTATTCCCTATATATAGTGCACTACTGTAGACCAGGGCCCTATGGCACCCTATTCCCTATTTAGTGCACTACTTTGGACCAGAGTCCTATGGAACCCTATTCCCTATATATAGTGCACTACTTTAGACCAGAGTCCTATGGAACCCTATTCCCTATATATAGTGCACTACTTTAGACCAGTGCCCTATGGCACCCTATTCCCTATTTAGTGCACTACTTTGAGCAGGATCCTATGGGCTTGATGTTTGGCCCAGCCTAGTTATTAAAACTATTGGCTAGTCAGACCTTTTGTACTGTTCCAGCTGGCTGATAGCCATCGTTACTTAGGTGGTGTAAAGCACAGAGGATTTTAGACCCAGATTTACTTACCGATACTTCCTGAATTCCCGAGTAGGAAGACGACGCCGGGCTACTAGATGTCCATGGCTAGTTGAAGGTGGTTCGTTCCAATTTGAAAATGCTCCTTTATTAAATCAATATCCAACAATGGAATACAACAATGGTGTATGACCGCCATCTTGTCTATTTAAAATATGATCTAATTGATTGAGACAGGTGGGGTGTCCACCCCAAAGTGCTGCGTGTCATGCCATCTCTAACCTGTCCGTCTGTCTCCTGTCTGTCCTGCGGGCTTTAACCTGTCTCCTGTCTCTCTCTCTTTCCTCTCCAGGTTATCGTTGTTTCAAGGCTGTGATTTTCTCTAACCTCTCTCTCTCTCTCTCTATCCATCTCTCTCTATCCATCTCTCTCTCTCTCTCTCTCTCTCTCTCTCTCTCTCTCTCTCTCTCTCTCTCTCTCTCTCTCTCTCTCTCCCTCTCCCTCTCCCTCTCCCTCTCCCTCTCCCTCTCCCTCTCCCTCTCCCTCTCCCTCTCCCTCTCCCTCTCCCTCTCCCCTCTCTCTTCTCTCTCTCTCTCTTCTCTCTTCTCTCTTCTCTATCCAATCCATCTCTCTTTCTCTTTCTCTTTCTCTTTCTCTTTCTCTCTCTCTCTCTCTCTCTCTCTCTCTCTCTCTCTCTCTCTCTCTCTCTCTCTCTCTCTCTCTCTCTCTCTCTCTCTCTCTCTCTCTCTCTCTCTCTCTCTCTCTCTCTCTCTCTCTCTCTCTCTCTCTCTCTCTCTCTCTCCTCTCCAGGTTACCGTTGCTTCAAGGCGGTGATGTTCCTAACAGGCTTGATGTTTGGCTCTGTCATCATCTTTCTGCTGTGTTATAAGGAGCGTGTCCTGGACACCCAGCTGAGCGTGGAGGCCTCGGTGGGCATCGGCCTGGGCATCGGTACCCTCTGTGGCCTGGTCACCATGCTGGTACGCTCCGTGGGACTCTTCATGGTGGGGCTGTTGCTGGGATTACTGCTGGGCATCGCCTCACTGGTAAGAATCATTTAGAAAAATAATAATAACATGTTTAGATTGAATTTAGATCTAGGAACAGGTCTAGGATCAGGTCTGGGATCAGGTCTAGGATCAAGTCTAGGAACAGATCTAGGAGGAGCAGGTCTGAGATCAAGTCTAGGATCAAGTCTAGTATCAGGTCGAGGATCAGATCTAGGATCAGGTCTAGGATCAGGTCTGGGATCGGGTCTAGGATCAGGTCTAGGATCAGGTCTAGAATCACTTCTAGAATCAGGTCTGGGATGATCAGGTCTGGGATCAGGTCTAGGATCAGGTCTAGGATCAGGTCTAGGATCAGGTCTCCAGCTCCCTGACCATAAGATATTGTTCCTTATGATTTAAACAGCTAAACTGATCCTAGATCAGCACTCCTTCTCTGAAATGCTTCATGATTATGGGCCCCGTTTCCTAGTTTGTATTAATGTCCAGATATTTTGTTTTATTACACTCTGTGTACACTGAGTTAACGTGAATACAGTGAGCGGACAAAATATTAGGAACACCTGCTCTTTCCATGACACAGACTGACCAGGTGAATCCAGGTGAAACTATGATCCCTTATTGATGTCACTTGTTAAATCCACTTCAGTCAGTTTAGATGAAGGGGAGGAGACAGGGTTAAATAGGGATTTTAAGCCTTAAAACAATTGAGACATGGATTGTGTATGTGTGCCTTTCAGAGGGTTAGTGGGAAAAATATTTAAGTGCCTTTGAACGGGGTATGGTAGTAGGTGCCAGGCACACCAGTTTATGTAAAGAACTGCAACGCTGCTGGGTTTTTCACACTCCACAGTTTCCCGTCTGTATCAAGAATGGTCCGCCACCCAAAGGACATCCAGCCAACTGGACACAACTGTGAGAAGCATTGGAGTCAACATGATCCAGCATCTCTGTGGAACATTTGACACCTTGTAGAGTCCATGTCCTGACGAATTGAGGCTGTTCTGAGGGGTGCAACTCATTATTAGGAAGGTGTTCCTAATGTTTTGTACACTTAGTGTATTCACGTTACCCCTGATCACATGTAAAGTTTCCTTATGGGGACAATAAGGTTCATTCGGTTGATTGGTTGGTTGAATCACCATGCAGGTGGTAATGGGGGAGTTCCACCACCCCCGGACGGTGTGGGTGCCCCTGGGCGTGTTGTTGGGGTCAGGCATGCTGTTCGCCGTCCTCGCCCTCCAATGGCAGCGCTTCTTCACCACCCTCTCCACCGCTGTGTTTGGCTCGGCTGTCATCACCGTCACTGTGGACTACTTCCTCGAGCTGTTCGCTCTGGTCAGGTGTGTTGCTGTTGTAGTTAGGGCTCTCTCCTCTCCTCCTCTCCTCCTCTCCTCCTCTCCTCACCCCTCTCCTCTCCTCTCCACTCTCTTCCTCTCCTCTCCCATCCTCTCCTCTCCTCACCCCTCCTCACCACCCATCCTCTCCTCCTCTCCCCTCTCCTCTCCTCTCCCCTCTCCCCTCTCCTCCTCTCCTCCTCTCCTCACCCCTCTCCCCTCTCCTCCTCTCCTCTCCCCTCTCCTCCTCTCCTCCTCTCCTCCTCTCCCCTCTCCTCCTCTCCCCTCTCCTCCTCTCCTCACCCATCCTCTCCTCTCACCACCCCTCCTCACCACCCCTCCTCTCCTCACTCCTCTCCTCACCACTCCCCTCTCCTCACCCCTCTTCTCCTCCTCTCCTCCTCCCCTCTCCTCACCCTTCCTCTTCTCCTCTCCTCACCCCTCCTCTCCCCTCTCCTCCTCTCCGTACCCCTCCTCTCCCCTCTCCTCACCCCTCATCTCCCCTCCCTTCCTTTCTCCTCCTCACCCCTCCTCACCGCTCCCCTCCTCTTCTCTCCTCTCCTCTGTTGCTCAGCTGGTAGAGCAAGGTGCTTCCAAAGCCAGGATCGTGGAGGCCACCCATCTGAAAATGTATTCAAATTTTTGCACGCACTACTGGAACTAACACTAACATTACTGTAAAATAACATTACTGTAAGATAACATTACTGTAAAATAACATTACAGTAAGATAACATTACTGTAAGTGGTTTTGGGGAAAATAAGTGTCTGCTAAAGAGCATATATTAAACGTCTGTGGTTTGATTTCCAAGATTTCAGAAGTTGCATTACAGTAAGATAACACTACTATAAAATAGCATTACAGTAAGATAACACTACTGTAAAATAGCATTACAGTAAGATAACACCACTGTAAAATAGCATTACAGTAAGATAACACTACTGTAAAATAGCATTACAGTAAGATAACACTACTGTAAAATAGCATTACAGTAAGATAACACTACTGTAAAATAGCATTACAGTACGATAACACTACTGTAAGTGGCGTCCAAGATTTCCAAGATTTCAGAAGTTGTCTGGACCACTGAAGGAGTCTGCTTAGTTCTAGGATTGTGAAAGAAAGTTCAGCTTTTTTTTTTAAGGGAATTAAACTGCCGTCTTGAACATTCTAATATAATTATAGGTAAATACATATTATAAAGCGGGTAGTTTGGGTCCTGGATGCTGATTGGCTGACACAGCATTTCAACCTTGTGTATATCAGACAATATACCATGTGTATGATGCAAAAATGCATGTTTATCGTTCTATTTATGTTGGTAACCAGTTTAAAATAGCAATAAGGTCCCTCGGGGGTTTGCCAACATACCACATCCCCTCTTATTCCTTGACTCTGTTACAGATACATGTCGGAGAGGATTAAGGTGGCTCCACCCCGTCCTGTCTGCTGGTTCACCTGGGTCGTCATGGGGCTGTGGCCTGTCCTGGCATTGCTGGGGGTCCTCATCCAATGGAAGGTAACCGCCGAGGGATATTCACACACTGAGGGTGAGTCTAATCCCTGACCTTTAACCCTAACAGAGGGATATTCACACACTGAGGGTGAGTCTGATCCCTGACCTTTAACCCTAACAGAGGGATACTCACACACTGAGGGTGAGTCTGATCCCTGACCTTTAACCCTAACAGAGGGATACTCACACACTGAGGGTGACTTTACTTGATGTGGAATAGAGTTCCATGTAGTCATGGCTCTATGCAGTACTGTGTGCCTCCCATAGTCTGTTCTGGACTTGGAGACTGTGAAGAGACCTCTGGTGGCATGTCTTGTGGGGTATGTATGAGTGTCCGAGCTGTGTGTCAGTAGTTTAAACCGACAGCTCAGTGCAATCAACATGTCAATTCCTCTCATAAATACAAGTAGTGATGAAGTCAATCTCTCCTCCACTTTGAGCCAGGAGAGATTGGCATGCATATTATTAATATTAGCTCTCTGTGTGCATCCGAGGGCCAACCGTGCTGCCCTGTTCTGAGCCAATTGCAATTTTCCTAAAATCCCTTATTGTGGCACTTGACCACATGACTGAACAGAAGTCCAGATGAGACAAAACTAGGGCCTGTAGGACCTGCCTCAATATCCACATTATTTATTACAAGATTTAGTTGAGGTTTAGTGAATGATTTGTCCCAAATATAATGCTTTTAGTTAAAAAAATATTTAGGACTAACTTATTCCTTCCCACCCATTCTGTAACTAACTACAGCTCTTTGTTAAGTGTTGCAGTCATTTCAGTCACTGTAGTAGCTGACGTGTATAGTGTTGAGTCATACGCATAGACACTCTGGCTTTACTCAAAGCCAGTGGCATGTCGTTAGTAAAGATTGAAAAAAGTATAAGGGCCTAGACAGCTGCCCTGGGGAATTCCTGCTTCTAACTGGATTATGTTGGAGAGGCTTCCATTAAAGAACACCCTCTGTGTTCTGTTAGACAGGTAACTCTTTATCCACATTGCAGCAGGGGGTGTAAAGCCATAACACATACGTTTTTCCAGCAACAGACTATGATCGGTAATGTCAAAATCTGCACTGAAGTATAACAAAGGTTGGAGGTAGGCTATATACCACCACAGAATCAGCGGTTTCATAGAACGAGGTTCTACATGTAATTATGCTTTAACTGGAAGTCACACATTTAATGTGATTAAACGGTGAACATTGTGATGGCTTGTGATCAAAGGATGTGCTCTAAATCAAGAGAAGGAAGGACGCTTTGACTGTGGTGCTGTGGTTGGAATCTGGTGGTTGTCATAGTAACAACCTGTGGACCCCTCCTCCCCACTCTCCCAAGATTATACGTTTTGATTGCAGGGAAGAGGGTGAAGGGGGGGGGGGGACAGAGGGATGAGGGGGGGAGCAGCAAGGAGGTCAAGGTGGGGTAGGGAGGTCAAGGGGGCAGGGACAGGATGGGAGAGGCAATGAGTTATAGAGAGGAGGGTTAGAGCGGTTAAGAGACCGGGTGAAGAAGAGAGGAGGGTTAGAGTGGATAAGAGAAAGGGAGAAGCAGAGAGGAGAGTAAAAAGAGATGAGATGGGGTGAGAAGTGGTGAGAGACAGGGAGAGGCAGAAAGGAGGGTAAAGAGGACATCATTAAGTGGAGATAATGACAGATGGTGACTCTACCTCTGACTGTGTGTGGACTGTTGAGGCGCAAAATAGAGAGAGAGCAGCAGATATGACACAAATTCTGCTGCTGATGATAATGAACAGGGAACAGTAATATTAGTCCTGTTGATAATGAACAGGGAACAGTAATATTAGTCCTGTTGATAATGAACAGGGAACAGTATTATTAGTCCTGCTGATAATGAACAGGGAACAGTAATATTAGCCCTGTTGATAATGAACAGGGAACAGTATTATTAGTCCTGCTGATAATGAACAGGGAACAGTAATATTAGTCCTGCTGATAATGAACAGGGAACAGTAATATTAGTCCTGTTGATAATGAACAGGGAACAGTATTATTAGTCCTGTTGATAATGAACAGGGAACAGTAATATTAGTCCTGTTGATAATGAACAGGGAACAGTAATATTAGTCCTGTTGATAATGAACAGGGAACAGTAATATTAGTCCTGTTGATAATGAACAGGGAACAGTATTATTAGTCCTGTTGATAATGAACAGGGAACAGTAATATTAGTCCTGATGATAATGAACAGGGAACAGTATTATTAGTCCTGTTGATAATGAACAGGGAACAGTAATATTAGTCCTGTTGATAATGAACAGGGAACAGTAATATTAGTCCTGTTGATAATGAACAGGGAACAGTATTATTAGTCCTGTTGATAATGAACAGGGAACAGTAATATTAGTCCTGTTGATAATGAACAGGGAACAGTATTATTAGTCCTGCTGATAATGAACAGGGAACAGTAATATTAGTCCTGCTGATAATGAACAGGGAACAGTATTATTAGTCCTGTTGATAATGAACAGGGAACAGTAATATTAGTCCTGTTGATAATGAACAGGGAACAGTAATATTAGTCCTGTTGATAATGAACAGGGAACAGTATTATTAGTCCTGTTGATAATGAACAGGGAACAGTATTATTAGTCCTGTTGATAATGAACAGGGAACAGTAATATTAGTCCTGTTGATAATGAACAGGGAACAGTAATATTAGTCCTGTTGATAATGAACAGGGAACAGTATTATTAGTTCTGTTGATAATGAACAGGGAACAGTATTATTAGTCCTGTTGATAATGAACAGGGAACAGTAATATTAGTCCTGTTGATAATGAACAGGGAACAATAATATTAGTCCTGTTGATAATGAACAGGGAACAGTATTATTAGTCCTGTTGATAATGAACAGGGAACAGTAATATTAGTCCTGCTGATAATGAACAGGGAACAGTAATATTAGTCCTGTTGATAATGAACAGGGAACAGTAATATTAGTCCTGTTGATAATGAACAGGGAACAGTAATATTAGTCCTGTTGATAATGAACAGGGAACAGTATTATTAGTCCAGTTGATAATGAACAGGGAACAGTAATATCAGTCCTGTTGATAATGAACAGGGAACAGTATTATTAGTCCTGTTGATAATGAACAGGGAACAGTATTATTAGTCCTGCTGATAATGAACAGGGAACAGTAATATTAGCCCTGTTGATGATGAACAGGGAACAGTATTATTAGTCCTGCTGATAATGAACAGGGAACAGTAATATTAGTCCTGCTGATAATGAACAGGGAACAGTATTATTAGTCCTGTTGATAATGAACAGAGAACAGTATTATTAGTCCTGCTGATAATGAATAGGGAACAGTAATATTAGTCCTGTTGATAATGAACAGGGAACAGTAATATTAGCCCTGTTGATAATGAACAGGGAACAGTAATATTAGTCCTGCTGATAATGAACAGGGAACAGTATTATTAGTCCTGTTGATAATGAACAGGGAACAGTATTATTAGTCCTGCTGATGATAATGAACAGAGAACAGTAATATTAGTCCTGCTGATAATGAACAGGGAACAGTATTATTAGTCCTGTTGATAATGAACAGGGAACAGTAATATTAGTCCTGTTGATAATGAACAGGGAACAGTATTATTAGTCCTGTTGATAATGAACAGGGAACAGTATTATTAGTCCTGTTGATAATGAACAGGGAACAGTAATATTAATCATGTGCTTCTTGGAGGAGGGTGTCAAAACATTGTAGGATTCTGTTTGTGCTGCAGCACAATGTGTTGTCGTTGGCGGTATCCCCAGACATCGTGGTGGGTGGATAATTGTGTCTTGAACGATGTGAAAAGAGGGAGGCTGTATGAATGATGGAAGACGAGGAGGTTTTCAGCAGACTGTCAGTCTCTTCCTCTGGATGCTGTATGAATGGGGGACTGTGCTATTTGTGCTGTTGGATGGAAGATGAGGAGGTTTCAGACTGTCTTTATTTATCTCTCTTCCCCTCTGTCTGTTTCTTATCCCACCCCCTCTCTCGCTCTCTCTCTCTCTCTCTCTACCCTTCATCTCTTTACCCTTCATCTCTCTCTCTCTCTCTCTCTCTCTCTCTCTCTCTCTCTCTCTCTCTCTCTCTCTCTCTCTCTCTCTCTCTGCCCTCCCTCTCTCATCCTCTCCTCCTCTCTCTCTATCTCTCTCTCTCTCTCTCTCTCTCTGCCCTCCCTCTCTCATCCTCTCCTCCTGTCTCTCTCTCTCTCTCTACCCTTCATCTCTCTAATTCTCTCTCTGCCCTCCCTCTCTCATCCTCTCCTCCTGTCTCTCTCTCTGTCTCCAGTGGTTCTCAGTCGACAGCAGCGGAGGGTCCAGTTGATGAGGATCCACCAGAAGGAAGAGAGGGTGCAGAAAGAAGTGAGGGAGAAGAAGAAGAAGAGGAGACAGAAGCAGTACCACCACCCGCCTCCACTTACCACCACCACCACCAACAAACCCCTCCTCCCTGAGCCTATCACCTACCACAGGAAACCAAACGACACTCTACGCTTCGATGGGGACGTGCTCTCTCCTGTAAGACCCTGGCTCTCTGGCTCTCTGCCGAATGAGTCCCAAATGGCATCCTTGTCTTCATCTGTCTTCATCTGTCTTCAGCCTGTCTTCATCTGTCTTCAGCCTGTCTTTATCTGTCTTCATCTGTCTTCATCTGTCTTCATCTGTCTTCAGCCTGTCTTTATCTGTCTTTATCTGTCTTCATCTGTCTTCAGCCTGTCTTCATCTGTCTTCATCTGTCTTCATATTTCTTCAGCCTGTCTTCAGCCTGTCTTCAGCCTGTCTTCATCTGTGTCGATCACTGTCTGTTTGTCTTGGCTCTGGACAAACCCTCTCCTTCTCTCTCTCTCCCTCCCTCTCCTTCTCTCTCCCTCTCCTCTCTCCCTCTTCCCCCTCCCCCTCTTCCTCCCTCCCTCTCCCTCTCCCTCTCCCTCTCCCTCTCCCTCTCCCTCTCCCTCTCCCTCTCCCTCTCCCTCCTCAGAGTTACATCGCTAGTTTCCGGGACAGACAGGTGGACAGACGAGGATACCCTCACCACGGCAGGCCCATCGCCAGGCACCACATAGCTGACCGAGACTACGACTGTGGATCCCAAGTACCCCTGACCGCCCCCAATGGACCGGCTGTACGGGTGTGACAATGACAATGACCCATAGTGTTCTGGAGTGGTGCTGTTTGTCCATTCACTATCCAGAAAACGTCTTCAGTGTCTGGATTGAACGTTAATCTCTGGACCTATTTTTTTCTGAGGTCCATATAGACGTTGATGCCGTCCCTTCCCTTCTCTTTCGTTCCACCCTGAAACAATCAGTGTCCAGATTGAGATTGACCTTTGAACCCTGGACTGATTTATTGAAAGGCTGTTGATGTCTTCCGTTCTCTTTCCATTCCGTCCTTTAGTCTGTGGTTTTACGTGGGCTGTGTAACATATAAACCCTGCTGTGGTTCCTACGTCTCAGCTCTTAAGAGTGCAAGAAAGCACTGACTGAAGTCGTCAAGACATCTATTTATGAAGTGTTACAATTTCCCAGAAACACCTTCTTTGGGAGGTGGTTTAGTTTTTGGTTAAAAAAAAGACTGTAAAATGACCAGGAATTCAACAAAATTTCTATAATTTAGGAAATCTGTTCATAAGTATTCCCAACAAATAAAAATAAAAAGATGTGATTGTATTTCAATGTAATCAAGGTATGAAATTATATAACATTTTCAAATACTATTTATTTTTTGGGGCGTGGTTGTGGTCCATTTGCAGTGTACAAACGATTATGATTATGTTCCGGCCCCCGACCATCCCCCCCAGCCATCCCCCGACCATCCCCCCGACCATCCCCCCAGCCATCCCCCCCGACCATTCCCCCCAGCCATCCCCCCGACCATCCCCCCCGACCATCCCCCCCAGCCACCCCCCCCCGACCATCCCCCCCGACCATCCCCCCCAGCCATCCCCCGACCATTCCCCCCGACCATCTCCCCGACCATCCCCCCAGCCATCCCCCCCGACCATCCCCCCAGCCATCCCCCCGACCATCCCCCTGACCATCCCCCCAGCCATCCCCCCCGACCATCCCCCCAGCCATCCCCCCCGACCATCCCCCCCAGCCATCCCCCCCGACCATCCCCCCCAGCCATCCCCCGACCATTCCCCCGACCATCCCCCCGACCATCCCCCCAGCCATCCCCCCCGACCATCCCCCCAGCCATCCCCCCGACCATCCCCCGACCATCCCCCCCGACCATCCCCCCAGCCATCCCCCCGACCATCCCCCCAGCCATCCCCCTGACCATCCCCCAGCCATCCCCCCCGACCATCCCCCCAGCCATCCCCCCGACCATTCCCCCCGACCATCCCCCCGACCATCCCCCCCGACCATCCCCCCGGCCATCCCCCCAGCCATCCCCCTGACCATCCCCCCGGCCATCCCCCCAGCCATCCCCCGTCCATCCCCCCCAGCCATCCCCCCGACCATAACCATCCTCTCCGACAAAATTCGACCCGTGGCGGCTGAATCTAATTGCTGTATAGATTCTTAACTTACCAGTTGGACATCTAGCTTTGAAGGGTTACAATTTATCCTGGAAATACTTTATACAGTATGGTATTACAGCGTCTCATTATGGGCTGCGTTCATTATTAAACCCCACTAAGTCTGTTTAACCTGTTCAACTCATTATGGGCTGCGTTCATTATTAAACCCCACTAAGTCCGTTTAACCTGTTCGTCTCATTATGGGTTGCGTTCATTATTAAACCCCACTAAGGCTGTTTAAAACTTCTCACGAGTCACCATCCCGGATCCGGGAGCACCCCCCACAGTAAAAAAGCTGACTAGCATAGCCTAGCATAGCGTCACAAGTAAATACAAGCATCTAAATATCATTAAATCACAAGTCCAAGACACCAGATGAAAGATACAGATCTTGTGAATCCAGCCATCATTTCTGATTTTTAAAATGTTTTACAGGGAAGACACAATATGTAAATCTATTAGCTAACCACAATAGCAAAAGACACAACTTTTTTTTCTCCACCATTTTTTTCCTGCATGGGCAGCTATCACAATTTCGACTAAATAAAGATATATATAGCCACTAACCAAGAAACAACTTCATAAGATGACAGTCTGATAACATATTTATGGTATAGCATATGTTTTTTTAGAAAAATGTGCATTTTTCAGGTATAAATCACAGTTCTACATTGCAGCTGCAATCTGAAATAGCGTTGGAAGCAGCCGGAATAATTACAGAGGCCGACGTCAATTACCAAAATACTCATCCTAAAACATTTCTTAAAAATACACAGCGTACAGCAATTGGAAGACACAGATCTTGTGAATCCAGACAATATTTCAGATTTTCTAAGTGTTTTACAGCGAAAACACAATATATCGTTATATTAGCATACCACATGAGCTAACATCACCCCAGCATTGATTCAAGGCAAAAAGAGCGATAACGTTATCATCAGCAAAATATATTAATTTTTTCACTAACCTTCTCAGAATTCTTCAGATGACAGTCCTGTAACATCATATTACACAATGCATATAGAGTTTGTTCGAAAATGTGCATATTTAGCATCACAAATCGTGGTTATGCAATGTAATCTGTCAAAACATGGCATGCATTCTGGCCGGCGCCATCTTGGAAAGGCACCTAAGTTTACGATTATTTATCGATTAGATTGACAAAAAAAATACAGGTTGGACAGCTAATGAAAGATGCATTGGTTATTAATGCAACCGCTGATTTAGATTTTTTAAATTAACGTTACTAGACATACAGTGTGCGTTACAGCCAGACTAGTGCCGCAACAATGGCCGACAACTGTGTTTACATTTTTCCACATAAATACGGAATAAAATCATAAATAGCTCTTACTTTTGGACGAGCTTCCATCAGTATCTTGGGCAAGGTGTCCTTTGTCCAAAAGAATCGTTGCTTTGTTGTAAAACGTCCTCTTCAACTTCGGAACTAGCAGCTAACAATAGCTATGTCGCACAGACATGCCCAAATGGCCAAAGTGCAATACTAAGGAAATACCGAAAATAGCAATATACTCGCATAAACTGATATAACTCGGTTTAAAATAACTTCGTTATGATGTTTCTAACACCTATATCGAATTAAATTACAGACGGACATATCTAAGGCCGATAACTGAGCGTTTCAAAATGCTATCCTGAGGTCTTGCGTTGCGTAATGGCGGAAGTCGAAAAGAGGGCGCACCTCGTTCCTTGGGGCTTTATAAGCTCTGAGAAATATGTAGAGACTCCATTCCACTTCTCATTGGTTACTGACATCTAGGGGAAGGCGGGTGCAGTTCATTTCGATCCATAGGGCACACACAGAGCTTTAAACTGATCTGAGAACAGAGACTATTTTTCTGACCTTCGCATGTCCTGTCATGATTTTCGCTGTAGAAAGAGTTCTGGTTCACCCACAGACATAATTCAAACGGTTTTAGAAACTAGAGATTGTTTTCTATCCAATAGTAATAATAATATGCATATTGTACGAGCAAGAATTGAGTACGAGGCAGTTTAATTTGGAGACGCAAAATGTCGAAGTTGAAACAGCACCCCCTGTATTCTCAAAAATTAATTAACCTGTTTGTCTCATTATGGGCTGCGTTCATTATTAAACCCCACTAAGTCTGTTTAACCTGTTCATCTCATTATGGGCTGCGTTCATTATTAAACCCCACTAAGGCTGTTGAACCTGTTCGTCTCATTATGGGCTGCGTTCATTATTAAACCCCACTAAGGCTGTTTAACCTGTTCATCTCATTATGGGCTGCGTTCATTATTAAACCCCACTAAGTCTGTTGAATCTGTTCATCTCATTATGGGCTGCGTTCATTATTAAAACCCCACTAAGTCTGTTGAACCTGTTCATCTCATTATGGGCTGCGTTCATTATTAAAACCCCACTAAGTCTGTTGAACCTGTTCATCTCATTATGGGCTGCGTTCATTATTAAAACCCCACTAAGTCTGTTGAACCTGTTCGTCTCATTATGGTTGTGTTTATTTGAATGGATTTGACACCTGAGGAAGGGATGATATCTACTGTATTATTCAAACAAACCTGCTTTGGCTTCAATGTTGCCCTTTACTGGTCCTGTGGGAGAGACAGTACAAATCACATGCCGTCTCCTCTCCTCTCCCTCTCCCTCTTCCTCTCCTCTCCTCTCCTCTCCTCTCCTCTCCTCTCCTCTCCTCTCCTCTCCTCTCCTCTTCCTCTCCTCTTCCTCTCCTCTCCTGCCTTTGTAATGTATTAACTCCTACAGTGGTTCGTCCTTTAAAAGTTGTGGCGTACTGCAGCACAGCTTGCAGGGTGCCGCAGAATTCTATGGCACGTTATTTAAGTGTCAGCCATTGTTGCCATTAATGGTGGTTAAGTGCTAATTTGACCACCGGAGGGCATCTTTGAGAAACTAAGTTATTAAATCGCTCATTAATTTGTACATGTCATCACACAGCATACAAGTCATCCAAGTCTTTAAATACAGTCAAACATTTTAGTTATATAACTAAATAACAAAAGGGAGCCTTGATTAAATTTTACAATCACAGCTAAAGCGATGTAATTATTAAATGCATTTGACGGTTATTAATATTGGCTGTACTAGAGACTTTAAACCCTTTTATGGGATGGAGTTTTAGAACTGTAGCTTAATTAATTTTGATTAATATTATGGTTTCTATTCCAGGAAAAACAGAAATGGATTTCTCAGGGTTTCAGTTAGGAAAATATGGCGCTGTACAACGTGACAGTCATCCAGACTACAGTAGAATATATAACATCACTACAGTCATCCAGACTACAGTAGAATATAACATCACTACAGTCATCCAGACTACAGTAGAATATATAACATCACTACAGTCATCCAGACTACAGTAGAATATATAACATCCCTACAGTCATCCAGACTACAGTAGAATATATAACATCACCTCAACAAGTCCATTATACACATTCTGTGCTGTGAAAGTAAAGTCTAGGTGGGGTTAGTACCTGGGGTTAGTACCTGGGTTAGTACCTGGGGTTAGTACCTGGGGTTAGTACTGGGGTTAGTACCTGGGTTAGTACCTGGGTTAGTACCTGGGGTTAGTACCTGGGTTAGTACCTGTTTGTTTTACCTGGGTTAGTACCTGGGTTAGTACCTGGGTTAGTACCTGGGGTTAGTACCTGGGTTAGTACCTGGGTTAGTACCTGGGTTAGTACCTGGGTTAGTACCTGGGGTTAGTACCTGGGTTAGTACCTGGGTTAGTACCTGGGGTTAGTACCTGGGTTAGTACCTGGGTTAGTACTGGGGTTAGTACCTGGGTTAGTACCTGGGGTTAGTACCTGGGTTAGTACCTGGGGTTAGTACCTGGGTTAGTACCTGGGTTAGTACCGGGGTTAGTACCTGGGTTAGTACCTGGGTTAGTACTGGGGTTAGTACCTGGGTTAGTACCTGGGTTAGTACCTGGGGTTAGTACCTGGGTTAGTACCTGGGTTAGTACCTGGGGTTAGTACCTGGGGTTAGTACCTGGGGTTAGTACCTGGGTTAGTACCTGGGGTTAGTACCTGGGTTAGTACCTGGGTTAGTACCGGGGTTAGTACCTGGGTTAGTACCCAGGGTTAGTACCTGGGTTAGTACCTGGGTTAGTACCTGGGGTTAGTACCTGGGTTAGTACCTGGGTTAGTACCTGGGGTTAGTACCTGGGTTAGTACCTGGGTTAGTACCTGGGGTTAGTACCTGGGTTAGTACCTGGGTTAGTACCTGGGTTAGTACCTGGGGTTAGTACCTGGGTTAGTACCGGGGTTAGTACCTGGGGTTAGTACCTGGGTTAGTACCTGCATTAGTACCTGGGGTTAGTACCCGGGGTTAGAGGTAAAACTATAGATGGGTAAACTCTGATCGCCGGGTCGCAAAAAGTGTGTCTACCGCATTTACTTGTTTACCCTCCGCTACACCACTGGTTGGTACATTACACGTCTCCCTCTCTGTCTGGTTTAGGACCGTACCAAGTACACCACTGGTTGGTACATTACACGTCTCCCTCTCTGTCTGGTTTAGGACTGTACCAAGTACACCACTGGTTGGTACATTACACGACTCCCTCTGTGTCTGGTTTAGGACTGTACCAAGTACACCACTGGTTGGTACATTACACGACTCCCTCTGTGTCTGGTTTAGGACTGTACCAAGTACACCACTGGTTGGTACATTACACGACTCCCTCTGTGTCTGGTTTAGGACTGTACCAAGTACACCACTGGTTGGTACATTACACGTCTCCCTCTGTGTCTGGTTTAGGACTGTACCAAGTACACCACTGGTTGGTACATTACACATCTCCTCTCTGTGTCTGGTTTAGGACTGTACCAAGTACACCACTGGTTGGTACATTACACGTCTCCCTCTGTGTCTGGTTTAGGACTGTACCAAGTACACCACTGGTTGGTACAGTACACGTCTCCCTCTCTGTCTGGTTCAGGACCGTACCAAGTACACCACTGGTTGGTACATTACACGTCTCCCTCTGTGTCTGGTTTAGGACTGTACCAAGTACACCACTGGTTGGTACATTACACGTCTCCCTCTGTGTCTGGTTTAGGACTGTACCAAGTACACCACTGGTTGGTACATTACACGTCTCCCTCTGTGTCTGGTTTAGGATCGTACCAAGTACACCACTGGTTGGTACATTACACGTCTCCCTCTGTGTCTGGTTTAGGGCCGTACCAAGTACACCACTGGTTGGTACATTACACGTCTCCCTCTGTGTCTGGTTTAGGATCGTACCAAGTACACCACTGGTTGGTACATTACACGTCTCCCTCTGTGTCTGGTTCAGGACTGTACCAAGTACACCACTGGTTGGTACATTACACGTCTCCCTCTGTGTCTGGTTTAGGACTGTACCAAGTACACCACTGGTTGGTACATTACACGTCTCCCTCTGTCTGGTTCAGGACTGTACCAAGTACACCACTGGTTGGTACATTACACGTCTCCCTCTGTGTCTGGTTTAGGACTGTACCAAGTACACCACTGGTTGGTACATTACACGTCTCCCTCTGTGTCTGGTTTAGGACTGTACCAAGTACACCACTGGTTGGTACATTACACATCTCCTCTCTGTGTCTGGTTTAGGACTGTACCAAGTACACCACTGGTTGGTACATTACACGTCTCCCTCTGTGTCTGGTTTAGGACTGTACCAAGTACACCACTGGTTGGTACAGTACACGTCTCCCTCTCTGTCTGGTTCAGGACCGTACCAAGTACACCACTGGTTGGTACATTACACGTCTCCCTCTGTGTCTGGTTTAGGACTGTACCAAGTACACCACTGGTTGGTACATTACACGTCTCCCTCTGTGTCTGGTTTAGGACTGTACCAAGTACACCACTGGTTGGTACATTACACGTCTCCCTCTGTGTCTGGTTTAGGATCGTACCAAGTACACCACTGGTTGGTACATTACACGTCTCCCTCTGTGTCTGGTTTAGGGCCGTACCAAGTACACCACTGGTTGGTACATTACACGTCTCCCTCTGTGTCTGGTTTAGGATCGTACCAAGTACACCACTGGTTGGTACATTACACGTCTCCCTCTGTGTCTGGTTCAGGACTGTATCAAGTACACCACTGGTTGGTACATTACACGTCTCCCTCTGTGTCTGGTTTAGGACTGTACCAAGTACACCACTGGTTGGTACATTACACGTCTCCCTCTGTCTGGTTCAGGACTGTACCAAGTACACCACTGGTTGGTACATTACACGTCTCCCTCTGTGTCTGGTTTAGGACTGTACCAAGTACACCACTGGTTGGTACATTACACGTCTCCCTCTGTCTGGTTCAGGACTGTACCAAGTACACCACTGGTTGGTACATTACACGTCTCCCTCTGTGTCTGGTTTAGGACCGTACCATGTACACCACTGGTTGGTACATTACACGTCTTCCTCTTCCTCTGTCACGACATGTACACCTGTTCATAAAATACAATAGCGGACCCTAACCCCCCCCCCCCCCGGCTAACTTGATGAGTCATGTCATCATCTGGCGTAGTGGAGTCTTTTGTTTAAACATGGCTAGCTAGCTAAACAATTAACCATAATCCCAACCCATACAGTACCAGCAATGCAAACTGATTGTCATAGCTAGCCACCGTACATGAAATGGTGTAGTATGAATCTGCAGGTAGCTAAAGCTAACCAATTTTGTTCAGTGTTAGCTAGCTAGCCAAGACTCTTCCTAGAGCTGGAGACTAGTCAGCATCGAGGGAAAGATGAACGGAGCAAAGTACAGAGAGATCCTTGATGAAAACCTACTCCATAGTGCTCAAGTCTTCAGACTGGGGCGAAGGTTCACCTTCCAACAGGACAACGACCATAAGCACACAGTCAAGACAAGTCTCTGAATGTCCTTGAGTTGCCCAGCCAGAGCCCGGACTTGAACTCGATCGAACATCTATGGAGAGACCTGAAAATAGCTGTGCAGCGACGCTCCCCATCCAACCTGACAGAGCTTGAGAGGATCTGCAGAGAATGGGAAAAACTCCCCAAATACAGGTGTGCCATGCTTGTATAGTCATACCCAAGAAGTCTCAAAGCTGTAATCGCTGCCAAAGGTGCTTCAACAAAGTACTGAGTAAAGGGTCTGAATACTATTGTAAATGTGATATTTACATTTTTAGGGTTAGGGTTAGGGTTAGGTGTGGTTAGGGTTAGGGTTAGGGTTAGTGTGTTTGGACCATGATAGTTTGTCTGTGATGTGGACATCAAGTAACTTAAAACTCTCGACCCGCTCCACTACAGCCCCGTTGAGGAGAATGGGGGCCTGGTCGGCCCTCCTTTTCCTATAGTCCACGATCATCTCCTTTGTCTTGTTCACATTAAGGGAGAGGTTGTTGTCCTGGCACCACACTGCCAGGTCTCTGACCTCCTCCCTATAGGCTGTCTCATCATTGTTGGTGACACTGTTGTGTTGTCAGCAAACTTAATGATGGTGTTGGTGTCGTTCCTGGCCACGCAGTCGTGGGTGAACAGGCAGTACAAGAGGGGACTGAGCACGCACCCCTGAGGGGCCCCAGTGTTGAGGATCAGCGTGGCAAATGTCTTGTTGCCTAGCCTTACCATCTGGGGGCGGCCTGTGAGGAAGTCCAGGATCCAGTTGCAGAGGGAGGTGTTTAGTCCCAGGATCCTTAGCTTAGTGAAGAGCTTTGAGGGTACTATGGTGTTGAACGGAGCTGTAGTCAATGAACAGCATTCTCACATAGGTGTTCCTTTGGTCCAGGTGGGAAAAGGCAATTGTGCGTTTGAGATTGTATCATCTGTGTGTCGTTCAAAAAGCCAGTCTTTCATTTTGTTACCTGTCCGGTCATATCATTTTGTTACCTGTCCGGTCATATCATTTTGTTACCTGTCCAGTCATATCATTTTGTTACCTGTCCGGTCATATCATTTTGTTACCTGTCCGGTCATATCATTTTGTTACCTGTCCGGTCATATCATTTTGTTACCTGTCCGGTCATATCATTTTGTTACCTGTCCGGTCATATCATTTTGTTACCTGTCCGGTCATATTATTTTGTTACCTGTCCGGTCATATCATTTTGTTACCTGTCCGGTCATGTCAGAAATGACATTGTTGCCTCAGGTATAATTGTACAATAGTACACTCAAATAAATATTTAGCAAATTATTAGTGTATTAGTGGTGTACAACTTTTATAAAATTACATTTTAGTCTTTGGAAAATATTAACATGTACATTTTGTACAGTGCATTTTCTGTTGACATGAGTTTGCTCAAAGTGTGATGAGGAGAGGCAAATATACTTGTGTATGAAAGTCGAAGAGCGAAGGATGGAGGGTGGGAGGGAGCGAGGGAGGGAGGGAGGGAGCGAGTGGGGTGGGGGAGGGCGCGAGGGAGCGAGGGAGGAAGCGAGGGAGGGAGGGAGGGGGGAGAGCGAGGGAGCGAGCGAGGGATGGAGTGAGGTGGGGGATGGGCGATAGACAGAGAATATATTTTAGTCTTTATCCCTTAATGTCTCTTTTTGATTGTAGCCGTGGTGGAGACTTCTGTTGTGTCACTGTTAGCATTATAACCTCTGGTTACTATGAAAACTAGGAAACTAAATCATTGTTACTCCACTGTAAAACACTCAGATCTGTTATTGTACAATGTGAAAAGAACGGGTAGCTCATCAATAAACCAATCCATGTTTTAATCCACCGTTAATCCACCGTTAATCCACCGTTAATCCACTGTTAATCCACCGTTAATCCACTGTTAATCTACCGTTAATCCACTGTTAATCCACCGTTAATCCACCGTTAATCCACTGTTAATCCACCGTTAATCCACTGTTAATCTACCGTTAATCCACTGTTAATCCACCGTTAATCCACCGTTAATCCACCGTTAATCTACTGTTAATCCACCGTTAATCCACTGTTAATCCACCGTTAATCCACCGTTAATCCACTGTTAATCCACCGTTAATCCACTGTTAATCTACCGTTAATCCACTGTTAATCCACCGTTAATCCACCGTTAATCCACTGTTAATCTACCGTTAATCCACCGTTAATCCACTGTTAATCCACTGTTAATCCACCGTTAATCCACTGAATAAAATATGACCCAAGCTTGACTGATACAGTTACTCTCACTTGATAGCAATTTACACACAGAGGTGGTGGGTAAATAAAAGGCAAATCAACATACAAAGTATTTTATTTCAGATCATCGGCTGTGAAACATTGTGAAGCAGATAGACCCTTTCTGACACACACACACACACACAAAGAAACGTGCACTACAGAGATACAACTCTTGACATTCTGGAGATCCCCTCTAGCCATGCGTGTTCTGTTCTGGCCAGGGCCTGACTTGACTTTCATTCCACCTTGTTCCCACCTTCTGATTACTGTAACATTTATTCTGATTACGGTAACATTGTCTTCTGATTACTGTAACATTGTATTCTGATTACATTAACATTGTATTCTGATTACATTAACATTGTCTTCTGATTACGGTAACATTGTATTCTGATTACGGTAACATTGTCTTCTGATAACGGTAACATTGTCTTCTGATTACAGTAACATTGTATTCTGATTACATTAACATTGTCTTCTGATTATGGTAACATTGTATTCTGATTACGGTAACATTGTATTCTGATTACGGTAACATTGTATTCTGATTACATTAACATTGTCTTCTGATTATGGTAGCATTGTATTCTGATTACAGTAGCATTGCCTTCTGATTACAGTAACATTGCTTTCTGATTACGGTAACATTGCCTTCTGATTACGGTAACATTGCCTTCTGATTACGGTAACATTGTATTCTGATTACGGTAACATTGCCTTCTGATTACGGTAACATTGTCTTCTGATTACGGTAGCATTGTCTTCTGTCTTCTTCTCCTTTGGTGATCGGTCATATAAAATCTGATTGCTAGGAGTTAGTGAGTTATGAACATACCTAACCCTTTGTAAGGTGGTTATAACACTTCGTAAGGTGTTAATAACTCACTCCCTCTCAAAAAGAGACCTTTCAAAAGAGACGTTCCTTAGAAAAGCTAACTAGAGCAGCCCTTGTATCTTGGTATGTAAACGGCCTTAAAAAATATGTTTTAACTTGTTGTTGCTTCGTTTGTTATTGTTGTTGTTTACATGATGTCCTGCTGGTGCTGTGTAGATTCACTGACCACCTATGGAAGGAGAGGAGAGTCAGTACAAGGTTCAGAGGTCAGGCACACAGAGAGAGACAACAAACAGATAGCCCAGAGAGACGACGTGTATAGATTTTTATTTGACTTGTTTATTGTACCTTTCTGTCAACAGGGAGTCCCATTGAGACCAATGTCTCTTTCACAAGGGAGCCCTGCATCGTACAATTACACAACTTTTTTTTTTTTTACAAAATACAACAGAATACAAAATACGATAATGAACGAGTCCCCTTTATATAAATACCTTGGGAATTTGGTTCGATGACAAGTTGTCATTTAAAAAACACGCAGACGAGCTAACGAAAGAAACGGAGACTTTAAACTGGGCTTGTTCTACAGATATATATTGCTTGGTTGTAAGGAAAACATTTGTTCAGTCGATGTTCCTGTCAGCCTTTGACTACGGGCGACATCATCGATATAAACGCTGCTGCCACTTCTTCAAACCCATTGGATACTGCTTACCATAGGCGACTTCGCGTTCTTACGGGTGACATCGCTGTGTGTCAGAGTCGCTGGCGGAGCGCAGCGGGCAGCTTAGCGTTTAGAACGTTTGGGGCAGTAAGCGAAAGATCGCGGGTTTGAATACCCAAGGTGAGAAATCAGTCGATGTGCCCTTGAGCAAGGCACTTAACCCTAATTTGCTCCTGGGGCGCCGTACTACTATGGCTGACCCTGTAAAACAACACATTTCACTGCACCTATCGTACGACTATGGCTGCCCCTGTAAAACAACACCTATCGTACGACTATTGCTGCCCCTGTAAAACAACACCTATCATACTACTATAGTTGACCCTGTAAAACAACACCTATCATACTACTATGGCTGCCCCTGTAAAACAACACCTATCGTACGACTATTGCTGCCCCTGTAAAACAACACCTATCATACTACTATGACTGACCCTGTAAAATAACACCTATCATACTACTATGACTGACCCTGTAAAACAACACCTATCATACTACTATGACTGACCCTGTAAAACAACACCTATCATACTAATATGACTGACCCTGTAAAACAACACCTATCATACTACAATTACTGACCCTGTAAAACAACACCTATCATACTACTATGACTGACCCTGTAAAACAACACCTATCATACTACTATGACTGACCCTGTAAAACAACACCTATCATACTACTATGGCTGACCCTGTAAAACAACACCTATCATACTACTATAACTGACCCTGTAAAACAACACCTATCATACTACTATGACTGACCCTGTAAAACAACATATATCATACTACTATAGTTGACCCTGTAAAACAACACCTATCATACTACTATGACTGACCCTGTAAAACAACACCTATCATACTACTATGACTTACCCTGTAAAACACCACCTATCATACTACTATAGTTGACCCTGTAAAACAACACCTATCATACTACTATGACTTACCCTGTAAAACACCACCTATCATACTACTATGGCTGACCCTGTAAAACAACACCTATCATACTACTATGACTGACCCTGTAAAACAACACCTCTCATACTACTATGGCTGACCCTGTAAAACAACACCTATCATACTACTATGACTGACCCTGTAAAACAACACCTATCATACTACTATGACTGACCCTGTAAAACAACACCTATCATACTACTATGACTGACCCTGTAAAACAACACCTATCATACTACTATAGTTGACCCTGTAAAACAACACCTATCATACTACTATAGTTGACCCCTTAAAACAACACCTATCATACTACTATGACTGACCCTGTAAAACAACACCTATCATACTACTATGACTGACCCTGTAAAACAACACCTATCCAGTTTATGTGACAATACAACATCTTATTTTTCTCATTATTTGTGCAACATTGCCATCTATTCATTTACACAGCTGTCTTGCATAAATTACCATATTACTTCACATCGCTCCTGACCCACGGAAGTAGGACATATCGTACTCGCTCACAGGAACGAAAAACTCTTGAAATTCCTTAGGTAGCTACCGATTTAAACGTTAAACAGGCGTTTGTTTTTACGGAACGAATTTCAGAGTACACTACAATTAGACGTGCTAGTTCCTTTTGGGAATTTTAGAATTGTAGATTTTTAGCGTTCTAATTGTATTGTTGTAATGCTGTATTGTTGTATTGTTGTATTGTTGTATTGTTGTATTTGTCATGACACTGCCGTTATCTGACCTCTTTCCTTGTTATGTACCTTGTTTTTTCTGCTGCTTTTTTTTTTTTTTTGTGAAACAGGGCTCTCTTCCAAAAGAGACATGGTCTCAAAGGGACTTTCCTGTGAAAATAAAGGTTAAATAAATACAATAAAATACAGACAAGGACAGTTAAAGTGTGGAAAGGACAGTGACTGTACAACTGTAGTTTAGTGTGAACAATAGTGTGTTCTCCAGGGTTCAGTCAATTCAGGAAGTAAAATATAAATTCAGGAAGTAAAATGTAAATCCAGGAAGTAAAATTAAATTCCAATTCCGAAATTCTCCTCAATGGTTTTCTTTTATTGTTGTTGTAATTTACCCCCTTTGTCTCCCCAATTTCGTGATTTCCAATTACGATCTTGTCTCGTCGCTGCAACTCCCCAACGGGTTCGGGAAGGTGAAGGTCGAGTCATGCATCCTCCGAAACAGGACCCGCCAAACATCGCTCCTTAACACCCGCCCGCTTAACCCGGAAGCACCGTTCAACTGACGACCAAGGTCAGCCTGCAGGCGCCCAGCCCGCCACAAGGAGTCGCTGGAGTGCGATGATCCAAGTAAAGCCCCCACGGCCAAACCCTCCACTAACCCAGACGACGCTGGAGCCAATTGTATACCGCCCTATGGGACTTTCGGTTACGGACGATTGTGACAGCCTGGGATCGAACCCGGGTCTGTAGTAATGCATCAAGCACCACTCGGGAGGCCGTCTCAATGGTTTTCTATTAAGAATCAGGAATTAATTGGAATCAGGAATTTCTGTTCACTTCATGAATTGTCCGAAGTGAAATGATATTGACCCGAACCCTGGTGTCCTCTGTACATCTCTTAACTGTGAGAGGAGGGTGAGATGCTCAGAGGTGCGGTAGAGTCATCAGGTCTAGTACTGAGGTGTTCAGGATAGGAGAAGTGAGTTAATTAAAGGTAGTTGGATAAACAGTTGAGATGTAAACTGTACTTACACACAGAGCACTACTACCCTCGCTCAATGAATATTTCATCTAGATTAAAATGCATTAATTAAATCACTGTAAGGTTATGAAATGCTATGTTTAAGTGCAAAATAACACCCTATTCCTTATATATAGTGTGCTACTTTTGACCAGAGTCCTGGGCCCTGGTAGTGCACTATGAAGGGCATATGGAGTTATTTAGGATGAGGCCTATATTGGTCCTATTGGTCCTATTAGGACTATTGGTCCTATTGGTCCTATTAGGACTATTGGTCCATAGTGTCTTCTGTTTATGGCGTTCTGTCTGTTGAGCTCACCTCGCCATCGCGGGTTTCGATGGTCTTGATCAGAACAGTCTTCTTGGAGTGGACCTCTGATGGACGCCCGGCGTCTGGGCTGGTCTCTGCAGGGAGAGGACAGAGGTAACACAACCTCAGTCTAACCCAGGACTAAGCTCTCAGGATTAATGAGACTCGGGGAAAAAAAGATGTCAACTCAAGACTAACCAACTATCTCTAGGCTGATGTTTTGAATGGAAAGTATAGACCACAACCTAACCTAACCACAACCTAACCACAACCTAACCACAACCTAACCTAACCAACTATCTCTACGCTGATGTTTTGAATGGAAAGTATAGACCACAACCTAACCTCAACCTAACCTCAACCGAACCACAACCGAACCACAACCTAACCACAACCTAACCACAACCTAACCACAACCTAACCACAACCTAACCTAACCAACTATCTCTAGGCTGATGTTTTGAATGGAAAGTAAAGACCACAACCTAACCACAACCTAACCTCAACCTAACCAACTATCTCTAGGCTGATGTTTTGAATGGAAAGTATAGACCACAACCTAACCTCAACCTAACCACAACCTAACCTAACCTAACCACAACCTAACCTAACCTATTCACAACCACAACCTGATCAAACCACAACCTAAACCTACCTCAACCTAACCACAACCTAACCTAACAAACTATCTCTAGGCTGATGTTTTGAATGGAAAGTATAGACCACAACCTAACCTCAACCTAACCACAACCTAACCACAACCTAACCAAACCAACTATCTCTAGGCTGATGTTTTCAATGGAAAGTATAGACCACAACCTAACCCTACCTCAACCTAAACCCCAAAACAACCTTAGTCTCTTACCACAGCAGCAGAGAGGAGATAGTCCCACGAGGCTGAGGTAAAAACAACCACAATCTAACCTCAACCTAACCACAACCTAACCCTACCTCAACCTAACCACAACCTAACCCTACCTCAACCTAACCTCAACCTAACCACAACCTAACCCTACCTTAACCTAACCACAACCTAACCCTACCTCAACCTAACCTCAACCTAACCACAACCTAACCCTACCTCAACCTAACCACAACCTAACCCTACCTCAACCTAACCTCAACCTAACCACAACCTAACCCTACCTCAACCTAACCACAACCTAACCCTACCTCAACCTAACCTCAACCTAACCACAACCTAACCCTACCTCAACCTAACCTCAACCTAACCACAACCTAACCCTACCTCAACCTAACCTCAACCTAACCACAACCTAACCCTACCTCAACCTAACCTCAACCTAACCACAACCTAACCCTACCTTAACCTAACCACAACCTAACCCTACCTCAACCTAACCTCAACCTAACCACAACCTAACCCTACCTCAACCTAACCACAACCTAACCCTACCTCAACCTAACCTCAACCTAACCACAACCTAACCCTACCTCAACCTAACCTCAACCTAACCTCAACCTAACCACAACCTAACCCTACCTTAACCTGACCACAACCTAACCCTACCTCAACCTAACCTCAACCTAACCACAACCTAACCACAACCTCAACCTAACCACAACCTAACCCTACCTCAACCTAACCTCAACCTAACCACAACCTAACCCTACCTCAACCTAACCTCAACCTAACCACAACCTAACCCTACCTCAACCTAACCACAACCTAACCCTACCTCAACCTAACCACAACCTAACCCTACCTCAACCTAACCACAACCTAACCCTACCTCAACCTAACCACAATCTAGCCCAAAAGCCACAGTTGATTTATGATATCCTTAATCAATATTAATTAAGTCTAATCGTGCTCCATTATTTTCATTTGGCTGGCAAACAAGGCGTACCGTGGTCTTAAAATGATCAATACCTGAAATGCATCATCTGTCAACCTATTTTCCACTTCTCCCCCCTTGTGGTGAAATGTGATGCTGAGGAAACGTGTTCTCACCTCTGAATCCAATAGTGGAATATGATGAGGCAGCAGAGTGGGCAGCAGAGTGAGCAGCAGAGTGAGAAGCAGAGTGGGAGCCAGATACAGTGATGCTGGGGAAAGACAGAGAGAAGACAAAACATACAGGAAAATTATATCTATTTGACTGTTTGGATTGTTTGAAAGTCCCTGCAACAATCTATTGTGGCTGATTCCATTCATGATGACCTCCCTCACCTAACTTTTATCCTGGCTCTATCGCAATGTGTCTTTTGCAATTCCTTGCATCTTTTCTCCTCCCTCCTTCTCAACAGTAATGGGGAAGAGGAAGAGGAAGAGGAAGAGGAAGCACAAGTGTATCCTACCCGGGAAGAGTTATATTATCTGCCACACCCCCTTTGAATCAGCTGTTGTATTGTCTGAGGAGAAAAAAGCCTGCACACATTTTAAAATATGGTACTTATTGTTTTATCTATAAAATGTCTTGCACAACTAACTTAATTTGTTTTGATCAATTTATACATGTGTTTTGGGATCCCTCCCCCTACTCCCCTCCTCACTCTTCTCTATCCCTGCCCCTACTCCTCCCCTCCCTCTTCTCTATCCCTCCCCCTACTCCTCCCCTTCCTCTTCTCTATCCCTCCCCCTACTTCTCCCCTCCCTCTTCTCTATCCCTCCCCCTACTTCTCCCCTTCCTCTTCTCTATCTCTCCCCCTACTCCTCCCCTTTCCCCTACTCCTCCCCTACCTCTTCTCTATCCCTCCCCCTACACCTCTCCTCTCTCTTCTCTATCCCTCCCCTACACCTCTCCTCCCCCCTACTCCTCCCCTCCCTCTTCTCTATCCCTTCCCCTATTCCTCCCCTCCCTCTTACATTTAAGTCATTTAGCAGACGCTCTTATCCAGAGCGACTTACAAGTTGGTGCATTCACCTTATGATGTCCAGTGGAACAACCACTTTACAATAGTGCATCTAACTCTAAGGGGGGGGGGGGGTTAGAAGGATTACTTTATCCTATCCTAGGTATTCCTTAAAGAGGTGGGGTTTCAGGTGTCTCCGGAAGGTGGTGATTGATTCCGCTGACCTGGCGTCGTGGGGGAGTTTGTTCCACCATTGGGGTGCCAGAGCACCCCTCCCCCTCCCCCTACACCTCTCCTCCCTCTTCTCTATCCCCCCCTCTACTTATCCCTCTCTCCTACCGGCTCTCCTCTCCCTCCAGTAGCTTCCTGTAGGTAGCAATCTCTATATCCAGGGCCATCTTGACATTGAGGAGGTCCTGGTACTCTCTGAGGTGACGAGCCATCTCATCCTTCATCTTGGCGATCTCAGCCTCCAGACGGGTGACGGAGTCCTGGTAACCTCCAGCCTCGTTTCCCAGACGATCCTCCATCTCCCTCATCTGCCTCAGCAGAGACTCGTTCTGTAGGGGAGAGAGAGAGAGAGAGGGATGATTACATAAACAAATAAAGTAGGTAAACAGGTATCATAGTTAGGTTGAGAGGGGAGCTGGTGGAGAGGTGATTGAAGTGATGATAGGTTAGGGAATTGTCCTGAAGTGTGTACTACTCCCCACATATTTAAAACCATTGGACTGTCAAATACAAGAAGAAAAGTATACACTTAATCCAGGAGGATCTAGAGTATGGTGTAGTAATATAGAGTAGGATGTAGTAATATAGAGTAGGGTGTAGTAATATAGAGTAGGATGTAGTAATATAGAGTAGGATGTAGTAATATAGAGTAGGATGTAGTAATATAGAGTGGGATGTAGTAACATAGAGTATGGTGTAGTAATATAGAGTAGAATGTAGTAATATAGAGTAGGATGTAGTAATATAGAGTAGGGTGTAGTAACATAGAGTATGGTGTAGTAATATAGAGTAGGATGTAGTAACATAGAGTATGGTGTAGTAATATAGAGTATGGTGTAGTAATATAGAGTAGGATGTAGTAATATAGAGTAGGATGTAGTAATATATAGTAGGATGTAGTAATATAGAGTAGGGTGTAGTGATATAGAGTAGGATGTAGTGATATAGAGTAGGAGGTAGTAATATAGAGTAGGATGTAGTAATATAGAGTAGGAAGTAGTAATATAGAGTAGGATGTAGTAATATAGAGTAGGATGTAGTAACATAGAGTAGGATGTAGTAACATAGAGTAGGATGTAGTAACATAGAGTATGATGTAGTAATATAGAGTTGGATGTAGTAATATAGAGTAGGATGTAGTAACATAGAGTATGATGTAGTAATATAGAGTAGGATGTAGTAATATAGAGTAGGATGTAGTAATATAGAGTAGGGTGTAGTAATATAGAGTAGCATGTAGTAATATAGAGTAGGGTGTAGTAACATAGAGTAACATGTAGTAACATAGAGTAGGGTGTAGTAATATAGAGTAGCATGTAGTAACATAGAGTAGGATGTAGTAATATAGAGTAGGATGTAGTAACATAGAGTAGGGTGTAGTAACATAGAGTATGGTGTAGTAACATAGAGTAGGGTGTAGTAACAGAGTACTTACGGTTCCCTTGAGAGAGTCGATCTCACAGGTGTAGGATTGGATCTGATGTCTGAACTCCATGCTCTCCTGTTTGGACTGTCTCAGAGCATCGTTGTTCTTGTTCACAGCCAGGTTCAGGTCTGACACCTGGAGAGGAGGTGGAGACATGGGTTAGAATAGATGCTACTGTCACTGTGTAGTGGTACCGATGTAGTTAGCTTAGCTACTGTCACTGTCTAGTGGTGCCGATGTAGTTAGCTTAGCTACTGTCACTGTCTAGTGATGCCGATGTAGTTAGCTTAGCTACTGTCACTGTCTAGTGATGCCGATGTAGTTAGCTTAGCTACTGTCACTGTGAAGTGGTGCCGATGTAGTTAGCTTAGCTACTGTCACTGTCTAGTGATGCCGATGTAGTTAGCTTAGCTACTGTCACTGTGAAGTGGTGCCGATGTAGTTAGCTTAGCTACTGTCACTGTCTAGTGATGCCGATGTAGTTAGCTTAGCTACTGTCACTGTGAAGTGGTGCCGATGTAGTTAGCTTAGCTACTGTCACTGTCTAGTGGTACCGATGTAGTTAGCTTAGCTACTGTCACTGTCTAGTGGTGCCGATGTAGTTAGCTTAGCTACTGTCACTGTCTAGTGATGCCGATGTAGTTAGCTTAGCTACTGTCACTGTGTAGTGGTGCCGATGTAGTTAGCTTAGCTACTGTCACTGTCTAGTGGTGCCGATGTAGTTAGCTTAGCTACTGTCACTGTGTAGTGGTGCAGATGTAGTTAGCTTAGCTACTGTCACTGTGTAGTGGTGCCGATGTAGTTAGCTTAGCTACTGTCACTGTCTAGTGATGCCGATGTAGTTAGCTTAGCTACTGTCACTGTGTAGTGGTGCCGATGTAGTTAGCTTAGCTACTGTCACTGTCTAGTGATGCCGATGTAGTTAGCTTAGCTACTGTCACTGTCTAGTGATGCCGATGTAGTTAGCTTAGCTACTGTCACTGTCTAGTGATGCCGATGTAGTTAGCTTAGCTACTGTCACTGTGTAGTGGTGCCGATGTAGTTAGCTTAGCTACTGTCACTGTCTAGTGATGCCGATGTAGTTAGCTTAGCTACTGTCACTGTCTAGTGGTACCGATGTAGTTAGCTTAGCTACTGTCACTGTCTAGTGGTGCCGATGTAGTTAGCT
Source organism: Salvelinus alpinus (assembly GCF_045679555.1). Lineage (NCBI taxonomy): Eukaryota > Metazoa > Chordata > Actinopteri > Salmoniformes > Salmonidae > Salvelinus > Salvelinus alpinus. The sequence goes on along the minus strand of NC_092105.1, from coordinate 5,169,157 downwards.
TAGCTACTGTCACTGTCTAGTGATGCCGATGTAGTTAGCTTAGCTATAGTCACTGTGTAGTGGTGCCGATGTAGTTAGCTTAGCTACTGTCACTGTCTAGTGGAGCCGATGTAGTTAGCTTAGCTACTGTCACTGTGAAGTGGTGCCGATGTAGTTAGCTTAGCTACTGTCACTGTCTAGTGATGCCGATGTAGTTAGCTTAGCTACTGTCACTGTGAAGTGGTGCCGATGTAGTTAGCTTAGCTACTGTCACTGTCTAGTGGTGCCGATGTAGTTAGCTTAGCTACTGTCACTGTCTAGTGATGCCGATGTAGTTAGCTTAGCTACTGTCACTGTGTAGTGATGCCGATGTAGTTAGCTTAGCTACTGTCACTGTCTAGTGATGCCGATGTAGTTAGCTTAGCTACTGTCACTGTGTAGTGGTGCCGATGTAGTTAGCTTAGCTACTGTCACTGTCTAGTGGTGCCGATGTAGTTAGCTTAGCTACTGTCACTGTCTAGTGATGCCGATGTAGTTAGCTTAGCTACTGTCACTGTCTAGTGATGCCGATGTAGTTAGCTTAGCTACTGTCACTGTGTAGTGATGCCGATGTAGTTAGCTTAGCTACTGTCACTGTCTAGTGGTGCCGATGTAGTTAGCTTAGCTACTGTCACTGTGTAGTGGTGCCGATGTAGTTAGCTTAGCTACTGTCACTGTGTAGTGGTGCCGATGTAGTTAGCTTAGCTACTGTCACTGTCTAGTGATGCCGATGTAGTTAGCTTAGCTACTGTCACTGTCTAGTGATGCCGATGTAGTTAGCTTAGCTACTGTCACTGTGTAGTGGTGCCGATGTAGTTAGCTTAGCTACTGTCACAGTCTAGTGGTGCCGATGTAGTTAGCTTAGCTACTGTCACTGTCTAGTGGTGCAGATGTAGTTAGCTTAGCTACTGTCACTGTCTAGTGGTGCCGATGTAGTTAGCTTAGCTACTGTCACTGTGTAGTGGTGCCGATGTAGTTAGCTTAGCTACTGTCACTGTCTAGTGATGCCGATGTAGTTAGCTTAGCTACTGTCACTGTCTAGTGGTGCCGATGTAGTTAGCTTAGCTACTGTCACTGTGTAGTGGTGCAGATGTAGTTAGCTTAGCTACTGTCACTGTGTAGTGGTGCCGATGTAGTTAGCTTAGCTACTGTCACTGTCTAGTGGTGCCGATGTAGTTAGCTTAGCTACTGTCACTGTCTAGTGGTGCCGATGTAGTTAGCTTAGCTACTGTCACTGTGTAGTGGTGCAGATGTAGTTAGCTTAGCTACTGTCACTGTGTAGTGGTGCCGATGTAGTTAGCTTAGCTACTGTCACTGTCTAGTGATGCCGATGTATTTAGCTTAGCTACTGTCACTGTCTAGTGGTACCGATGTAGTTAGCTTAGCTACTGTCACTGTCTAGTGGTGCCGATGTAGTTAGCTTAGCTACTGTCACTGTCTAGTGATGCCGATGTAGTTAGCTTAGCTACTGTCACTGTGTAGTGGTGCCGATGTAGTTAGCTTAGCTACTGTCACTGTCTAGTGATGCCGATGTAGTTAGCTTAGCTACTGTCACTGTCTAGTGATGCCGATGTAGTTAGCTTAGCTACTGTCACTGTGTAGTGGTGCCGATGTAGTTAGCTTAGCTACTGTCACAGTCTAGTGGTGCCGATGTAGTTAGCTTAGCTACTGTCACTGTCTAGTGGTGCAGATGTAGTTAGCTTAGCTACTGTCACTGTCTAGTGGTGCCGATGTAGTTAGCTTAGCTACTGTCACTGTGTAGTGGTGCCGATGTAGTTAGCTTAGCTACTGTCACTGTCTAGTGATGCCGATGTAGTTAGCTTAGCTACTGTCACTGTCTAGTGGTGCCGATGTAGTTAGCTTAGCTACTGTCACTGTGTAGTGGTGCAGATGTAGTTAGCTTAGCTACTGTCACTGTGTAGTGGTGCCGATGTAGTTAGCTTAGCTACTGTCACTGTCTAGTGGTGCCGATGTAGTTAGCTTAGCTACTGTCACTGTCTAGTGGTGCCGATGTAGTTAGCTTAGCTACTGTCACTGTGTAGTGGTGCAGATGTAGTTAGCTTAGCTACTGTCACTGTGTAGTGGTGCCGATGTAGTTAGCTTAGCTACTGTCACTGTCTAGTGATGCCGATGTAGTTAGCTTAGCTACTGTCACTGTGTAGTGGTGCCGATGTAGTTAGCTTAGCTACTGTCACTGTGTAGTGGTGCCGATGTAGTTAGCTTAGCTACTGTCACTGTCTAGTGATGCCGATGTAGTTAGCTTAGCTACTGTCACTGTCTAGTGGTGCCGATGTAGTTAGCTTAGCTACTGTCACTGTCTAGTGATGCCGATGTAGTTAGCTTAGCTACTGTCACAGTCTAGTGGTGCCGATGTAGTTAGCTTAGCTACTGTCACTGTCTAGTGGTGCCGATGTAGTTAGCTTAGCTACTGTCACTGTCTAGTGGTGCCGATGTAGTTAGCTTAGCTACTGTCACTGTCTAGTGGTGCCGATGTAGTTAGCTTAGCTACTGTCACTGTCTAGTGGTGCCGATGTAGTTAGCTTAGCTACTGTCACTGTGAAGTGGTGCCGATGTAGTTAGCTTAGCTACTGTCACTGTCTAGTGATCCCGATGTAGTTAGCTTAGCTACTGTCACTGTCTAGTGATGCCGATGTAGTTAGCTTAGCTACTGTCACTGTGTAGTGATGCCGATGTAGTTAGCTTAGCTACTGTCACTGTGTAGTGATGCCGATGTAGTTAGCTTAGCTACTGTCACTGTGAAGTGGTGCCGATGTAGTTAGCTTAGCTAATGTCACTGTCTAGTGATGCCGATGTAGTTAGCTTAGCTACTGTCACTGTGTAGTGGTGCCGATGTAGTTAGCTTAGCTACTGTCACTGTCTAGTGATGCCGATGTAGTTAGCTTAGCTACTGTCACAGTCCACATATCAATATCCAGCTTTAGCTCATCTAGCAATGCTTTGCGTCAAGTATTGGCAATCACACACAGATAATGTTGGGATTTTATCATGTTCTGCGCCAGGGTTGGAGTCGATTTCATTTAAATTAAATTCCAATTTAATGAACTAAATGAATTGAAACAAAATAAACCCAAACCCTGTTGTGTACCATCCTAAAGCAATTTATCTCAACCATCTCGATGACAGCAAGCCTCTCTAACTATGACCCCACTGTCACTACCCACCCATGTTTCTAGTGTTTACCTTGGACTAGTACCAGTCCTCAGTACTGTACCATATTATATAATACTACGGTGTATTATAAATGGTGTTTACCTTGGACTTGTACCAGTCCTCAGTACTGTACCATACTATATAATACTACGGTGTATTATAGATGGTGTTTACCTTGGACTAGTACCAGTCCTCAGTACTGTACCATATTATATAATACTACGGTGTATTATAAATGGTGTTTACCTTGGACTTGTACCAGTCCTCAGTACTGTATCATATTATATAATACTACGGTGTATTATAAATGGTGTTTACCTTGGACTTGTACCAGTCCTCAGTACTGTATCATATTATATAATACTACGGTGTGTTATAGACAGTGTTTACCTTGGACTTGTACCAGTCCTCAGTACTGTACCATATTATATAATACTACGGTGTATTATAGACAGTGTTTACCTTGGACTTGTACCAGTCCTCAGTACTGTACCATATTATATAATACTACGGTGTGTTATAGACAGTGTTTACCTTGGACTTGTACCAGTCCTCAGTACTGTACCATATTATATAATACTACGGTGTATTATAGACAGTGTTTACCTTGGACTTGTACCAGTCCTCAGTACTGTATCATATTATATAATACTATGGTGTGTTATAGACAGTGTTTACCTTGGACTGGTACCAGTCCTCAGTACTGTACCATATTATATAATACTACGGTGTATTATAGACAGTGTTTACCTTGGACTTGTACCAGTCCTCAGTACTGTACCATATTATATAATACTACGGTGTATTATAGACAGTGTTTACCTTGGACTTGTACCAGTCCTCAGTACTGTATCATATTATATAATACTATGGTGTGTTATAGACAGTGTTTACCTTGGACTGGTACCAGTCCTCAGTACTGTACCATATTATATAATACTACGGTGTATTATAGACAGTGTTTACCTTGGACTTGTACCAGTCCTCAGTACTGTACCATATTATATAATACTACGGTGTATTATAGACAGTGTTTACCTTGGACTTGTACCAGTCCTCAGCCTCTGAGATGTTCTTGGCTGCGATGCCCTCGTACTGCATACGGATGTCCCTGAGGGCAGCGGTCAGGTCTGGTTTGGACATATCCATCTGGACCTGCACGGAGGTCTCCTGCATCTGGCTCGTCAGCTCATGGATCTCCTGCAGGGGGGTATGAGGTCAGAGGTCAGTGGTTTTTTAGGTCAGGGGTTAAAGGTCAGGGGTCAGAGGTTAGGTGTTATACGGGGTCAACTTGCGTTGTATCGGAGCGGTTTTATATGTAAGAATCAGAATCTCTGCTACAGTGGATGTTCTTTGTAGTAGTATAAACAGGATTTTTATTTGGATTACTAGCTTTTGTGAAGAGAGGTTCTGATCAAGGCTGAAACGTCAAGTTTTTTAAAGTTGCGTTAATAAAATAATACGGTTTTAATGGCGAGCGTTGTGGCTTTTTATTCTTTAACGAGCATTTAGCATAACAATCTGCTTCTTTCCTCAACTTTCCTGAGTCATTCAACAGACAGGACAAAACCCTGGCTCCTACGATCCACAGACAGGACAAAACCCTGGCTCCTACGATCCACAGACAGGACAAAACCCTGGCTCCTACGATCCATAGACAGGACAAAACCCTGGCTCCTACGATCCACAGACAGTACAAAACCCTGGCTCATACAATACATAGACAGGACAAAATCCTGGCTCCTACGATCCATAGACAGTACAAAACCCTGGCTCCTACGATCCACAGACAGGACAAAATCCTGGCTCCTACGATCCATAGACAGGACAAAACCCTGGCTCCTACGATCCACAGACAGGACAAAACCCTGGCTCCTACGATCCATAGACAGGACAAAACCCTGGCTCCTATGATACACAGACAGGACAAAACCCTGGCTCCTACGATCCATAGACAGGACAAAACCCTGGCTCCTACGATCCACAGACAGGACAAAACCCTGGCTCCTACGATCCACAGACAGGACAAAACCCTGGCTCCTACGATCCACAGACAGGACAAAACCCTGGCTCCTACGATACACAGACAGGACAAAACCCTGGCTCCTACGATACACAGACAGGACAAAACCCTGGCTCCTACGATCCACAGACAGGAGAAAACCCTGGCTCCTACAATCAACAGACAGACAGGACAAAACCACTGGCTCCTACGAAACACAGACAGTGACAAAACCCTGGCTCCTACGATCCACAGACAGGACAAAACCCTGGCTCCTACGATACACAGACAGGACAATAACCCTGGCATCCTACAGATGACACAGACAGGACAAAACCCTGGCTCCTACGATACACAGACAGGACAAAACCCTGGCTCCTACGACACACAGACAGGACAAAACCCTGGCTCCTACGATCCATAGACAGGAGAAAACCCTGGCTCCTACGATCAACAGACAGGACAAACCCTGGCTCCTACGAAACACAGACAGGACAAAACCCTGGCTCCTACGATCCACAGACAGGACAAAACCCTGGCTCCTACGACACACAGACAGGACAAAACCCTGGCTCATACAATACATAGACAGGACAAAACCCTGGCTCATACAATACATAGACAGGACAAAACCCTGGCTCCTACGACACACAGACAGGACAAAACCCTGGCTCCTACGATCCATAGACAGGAAAAAACCCTGGCTCCTACGATCAACAGACAGGACAAACCCTGGCTCCTACGAAACACAGACAGGATCAATAATCTCTCTGGCTCCCTACTGATCCTACATAGACAGGACAAAACCCTGGTCTCTCTACGACTACACAGACAGGACAAAACCTCTGGCTCATACAATACATAGACAGGACCAATGGTCTCTCTCTCTCTCTCTCTGTCCTACATAGACAGGACCAATGGTCTCTCTCTCTCTCTCTCTGTCCTACATAGACAGGACCAATGGTCTCTCTCTCTCTCTCTCTCTCTCTGCCCTACATAGACAGGACCAATGGTCTCTTTCTCAGTCCTACATAGACAGGGCCAATGGTCTCTCTCTGCCCTACATAGACAGGACCAATGGTCTCTCTCTCTCTCTCTGCCCTACATAGACAGGACCAATGGTCTCTCTCTCTCTCTCTCTGCCCTACATAGACAGGACCAATTGTCTCTCTCTCTCTCTCTGTCCTACATAGACAGGACCAATGGTCTCTCTCTCTCTCTCTCTGCCCTACATAGACAGGACCAATGGTCTCTCTCTCTCTCTCTCTGCCCCACATAGACAGGACCAATGGTCTCTCTCTCTCTCTCTGCCCTACATAGACAGGACCAATGGTCTCTCTCTCTCTCTCTCTCTCTCTCTCTCTCTCTCTCTCTCTCTCTCTCTCTCTCTCTCTCTGCCCCTACATAGACAGAACCAATGGTCTCTCTCTGTCCTACATAGACAGGATCAATGGTCTCTTTCTCTGCCCTAAATATTTCCCAGCTGCTAGTCTCTCTCTCTCATGGTTTAATTTTAGCTGTGCATCTGTTGAACAATGTTACAGAGGGCCCTCCATGTCACAGGCCAAGTTGACACTCTGCCTTAACCAAGCCGGGCCAAACCGGACCAAGCCGGGTCAGGCCAGCATAGCACTGAAGTCCAAATGTCAGAAGAGACAGCATGACAGGATCTGGCTTTAGAAACCAGATCAAGTTCCTCCAGCCATTGTGCACTGTGTAACTGTACGGTTGTGTGTGTGTGTGTGTGTGTGTGTGTGTGTGTGTTCACAGTAAGTATGTGTGTTATATTTACCCAGAATGCTCTGGCTACCATAGGAGTGAGTGAGTGTCACATATATGATCCACTTGCTATAGAAACGATGACCTATGCATTTAGAGACGAGGAAAGTTCAACACATTTTGCAGGGTATAACTGTACGGTTGGAGAGATATGGTTGGAGATGTATGGTTGGAGATGTATGGTTGGAGATGTATGGTTAGAGATGTATGGTTGGAGATGTATGGTTGGAGATGTATGGTTGGAGATGTATGGTTGGAGATGTATGGTTGGAGATGTATGGTTGGAGCTGTATGGTTGGAGATGTATGGTTGGAGAGATATGGTTGGAGATGTATGGTTGGAGATGTATGGTTGGAGATGTATGGTTGGAGATGTATGGTTGGAGATGTATGGTTAGAGATGTATGGTTGGAGATGTATGGTTGGAGATGTATGGTTGGAGATGTATGGTTGGAGATGTATGGTTGGAGATGTATGGTTGGAGATGTATGGTTAGAGATGTATGGTTAGAGATGTATGGTTGGAGATGTACGGATGGAGCTGTATGGTTGGAGATGTATGGTTGGAGATGTATGGTTAGAGATGTATGGTTGGAGATGTATGGATGGAGCTGTATGGTTGGAGATGTATGGTTGGAGATGTATGGTTGGAGATGTATGGTTGGAGATGTATGGTTGGAGCTGTATGGTTGGAGATGTATGGTTGGAGATGTATGGTTGGAGATGTATGGTTGGAGATGTATGGTTGGAGATGTATGGTTGGAGATGTATGGTTGGAGATGTATGGTTGGAGCTGTATGGTTGGAGATGTATGGTTGGAGATGTATGGTTGGAGATGTATGGTTGGAGATGTATGGATGGAGATGTATTCATGTAGCTGGGAGTACAGTAGCTGGGAGTATAGTAGCTGGGAGTGCTGTAGCTGGGAGTATAGCAGCTGGGAGTATAGTAGCTGGGAGTATAGTAGCTGGGAGTATATTAGCCGGGAGTGATGTAGCTGGGAGTATAGTGGCTGGGAGTATAGTAGCTGGGAGTATAGTAGCCGGGAGTGATGTAGCTGGGAGTATAGTGGCTGGGAGTATAGGAGCTGGGAGTATAGGAGCTGGGAGTATAGTAGCTGGGAGTATAGTAGCCGGGAGTATAGTAGCTGGGAGTATAGTAGCTGGGAGTATAGTAGCTGGAAGTTTAGTAGCTGGGAGTATAGTAGCTGGGAGTATAGTAGCTAGGAGTATAGTAGCTGGGAGTACAGTAGCTAGGAGTATAGTAGCTGGGAGTATAGTAGCTTGGAGTATAGTAACTGGGAGTATAGTAGCTGGGAGCACAGTAGCTAGGAGTATAGTAGCTGCGAGTATAGTAGCCGGGAGTATAGTAGCTGGGAGTATAGTACCTGGAAGTATAGTAGCTGGGAGTACAGTGGCGGGGAGTATAGTAGCCGGGAGTATAGTAGCTGGGAGTGATGTAGCTGGAAGTACAGTAGCTGGGAGTATAGTAGCTGGGAGTACAGTAGCTGGGAGTATAGTAGCTGGGAGTATAGTAGCTGGGAGTATAGTAGCTGGGAGTGATGTAGCTGGAAGTACAGTAGCTGGGAGTATAGTAGCTGGGCGTGCTGTAGCTGGGAGTATAGTAGCTGGGAGTATAGTATCTGGGAGTATAGTAGCTGGGAGTATAGTAGCTGGGAGTATAGTACCTGGAAGTATAGTAGCTGGGAGTACAGTGGCGGGGAGTATAGTAGCTGGGAGTATAGTAGCTGGGAGTATAGTAGCTGGGAGTATAGTACCTGGAAGTATAGTAGCTGGGAGTACAGTGGCGGGGAGTATAGTAGCCGGGAGTGATGTAGCTGGGAGTATAGTGGCTGGGAGTATAGTAGCTGGGAGTATAGTAGCTGGGAGTACAGTAGCTGGGAGTATAGTAGCTGGGAGTACAGTAGCTGGGAGTATAGTAGCTGGGAGTATAGTAGCTGGGAGTATAGTAGCTGGGAGTATAGTAGCTGGGAGTATAGTACCTGGAAGTATAGTAGCTGGGAGTACAGTGGCGGGGAGTATAGTAGCTGGGAGTATAGTAGCTGGGAGTGCTGTAGCTGGGAGTACCATATATATATATGATACTGCAGCTCACTGAATCTCCAAGGGTATATATTTACACAAAGGGTTG
>NC_092105.1:5080038-5155038 GCF_045679555.1 Salvelinus alpinus | reverse complement strand
ACAGCAGACTACACTGTTGGAACAGCAGACTTTATACTGTTGGAACAGCAGACTTTACACTGTTGGAACAGCAGACTACACTGTTGGAACAGCAGACTTTACACTGTTGGAACAGCAGACTACACTGTTGGAAAAGCAGACTTAATACTGTTGGAACAGCAGACTTTACACTGTTGGAACAGCAGACTACACTGTTGGAACAGCAGACTTTACACTGTTGGAACAGCAGACTACACTGTTGGAACAGCAGACTTTACACTGTTGGAACAGCAGACTTTATACTGTTGAAACAGCAGACTTTATACTGTTGAAACAGCAGACTTTATACTGTTGGAACAGCAGACTTTACACTGTTGGAACAGCAGACTTTACACTGTTGTAACAGCAGACTTTACACTGTTGGACCAGCAGACTCTACACTGTTGGAACAGCAGACTACACTGTTGGAACAGCAGGCTTTATACTGTTGGAACAGCAGACTTTATACTGTTGGAACAGCAGACTTTACACTGTTGAAACAGCAGACTTTACACTGTTGGAACAGCAGACTTTACACTGTTGGAACAGCAGACTTTACACTGTTGGAACAGCAGACTTTACGCTGTTGGAACAGCAGACTTTACACTGTTGGAACAGCAGACTACACTGTTGGAACAGCAGACTTTATACTGTTGGAACAGCAGACTTTATACAGTTGGAACAGCAGACTTTACACTGTTGGAACAGCAGACTTTACACTGTTGGAACAGCAGACTTTACACTGTTGGAACAGCAGACTTTACACTGTTGGAACAGCAGACTTTACACTGATCACACACCACAGCAGATATAGGCTGGGAAGGAACTCTATTTTGAAAGCAGACAAAGACTCTCAGGGAAGAGTTAATGATGTGCAGTTGTTACTTCATCTTTAAAGCACAGTCTCTCTCTCTGTGACAACAGGAATAGAGTCTGGAACCTTCCACAGTCTCTCTCTCTGTGACAACAGGCATAGAGTCTGGACCCTTCAACAGTCTCTCTCTCTGTGACAACAGGAATAGAGTCTGGACCCTTCCACAGTCTCTCTCTCTGTGACAACAGGCATAGAGTCTGGACCCTTCAACAGTCTCTCTCTCTGTGACAACAGGCATAGAGTCTTGTCTAGTGTGTGTAATGGCTGGCAGTTCAGGCTGTTTTTAAGCAGTATCACAGAGGAAACGATTGACGGCTACACGCGCAATGTGTCTGATTTTACCATCGGCGATAATACCTCTTCAGAGGTCACGCACAGCCAAGGGGGAGTTTGTGGAACAGAATTGCAGAGTGTTTTTCTAGTACCTGATCTAAGATCAGTCTCTAACAGGCCTGGTAAACCAGGGTACAGAACAGACCTGATCTAAGACCAGTCTCTAACAGGCCTGGTAAACCAGGGTACAGAACATACCTGATCTAAGATCAGTCTCTAACAGGGCTGGTAAACCAGGGTACAGAACAGACCTGATCTAAGATCAGTCTCTAACAGGCCTGGTAAACCAGGGTACAGAACAGACCTGATCTAAGATCAGTCTCTAACAGGCCTGGTAAACCAGGGTACAGAACAGACCTGATCTAAGATCAGTCTCTATCAGGCCTGGTAAACCAGGGTACAGAACAGACCTGATCTAAGATCAGTCTCTATCAGGCCTGGTAAACCAGGGTACAGAACAGACCTGATCTAAGAGACTGTCTCAGAGTAGGGGGTGCTAAACTGATCCTAGATCAGAAGTCCTATTCTGAGACACTTTCTGAACACCAACCCTGAGTTGATCTGAGGTCAGTGTCACACAGCAGCTGCGTATTCCACCCCCAACCTTCTCAACCTTTCCTTACACTTCCACAGTATTTTGCCTCACCCCCCCCTTCATTCCTCCTTCTTCACGGCATCCTTTCATGCACCCCCCCCCCCCCCCCACCTCACCCCCCACAGAGGCCTTGAAGGAAGGAGATAGACCCTACCGGCTGTTACGGTAACAGAGAGACAATCCAATAGAGAAAAATGCCAGAGATGATTTCACACTGCTGATCCGATAGCTTTAAATAGAAACGTCGATTTTAACAGCTCTGCAAACGTTGCATGGACTAAAATGTATCACCACAACATGGCATGTCTCCCCACGGGCTGTGGGACGTGTATAGAAAATACACTGTTGGAGGCACAAGCCGAAAGGTACGACAGTGTGGTCTGTTAAAATATGTTATCATGAGATATAACAAGTGACTTATAGCTAGGTGACTTATAGCCAGGTGACTTATAGCCAGGTGATTTATATTCAGGTGACTTACAGCCAAGTGACTTATTGACAAGTGACTTATAGCCAGGTGACTTATAGACAAGTGACTTATAGCCAGGTGACTATTTTACTATTTTTTGTGAGAAGTTTTTTTTGTGTCTTTTGTTGATAATAGGTTAACTATAACATTCAAGTGTGGCATCTGTACCTTGCACAGTACGGGCCTAAATGATATACTGTAGGTGTCATTGACCGACAGCCTTACTGCCAGGAATCTTACAGGGGAGATACGGAGACTACTGCTGTCCTACTGTCCTGTTATACAACAACTGACGCTGTCACTGAGCGTCACTGACATGACATGGCTGTCGTTTCCTACTCACTCTAAGATGGCGGATACCATGTCGCCGCTCGTACAGTATCACGCTCCATTCAACCTGTGGCTGCATTCTAAAGAAAGGTTTTCACTCTGAAGCACACCAGCAATCCCATCTTCCAGCATGTTTTCACTCTGAAGCACACCAGCAATCCCATCTTCCACCATGTTTTCACTCTGAAGCACACCAGCAATCCCCTCTTCCACCATGTTTATTCACTCAGAAGCACACCAGCAATCCCCTCTTCCACCATGTTTAAAAACTCTGAAGCACACCAGCAATCCCCTCTTCCACCATGTTTAAAAACTCTGAAGCACACCAGCAATGCCCTCTTCCACCATGTTTAAAAACTCTGAAGCACACCAGCAATCCCCTCTTCCACCATGTTTAAAAACTCTGAAGCACACCAGCAATCCCCTCTTCCACCATGTTTAAAAACTCTGAAGCACACCAGCAATCCCCTCTTCCACCATGTTTAAAAACTCTGAAGCACACCAGCAATCCCCTCTTCCACCATGTTTAAAAACTCTGAAGCACACCAGCCATCCCCTCTTCCACCATGTTTTCACTCTGAAGCACACCAGCAATCCCCTCTTCCACCATGTTTAAAAACTCTGAAGCACACCAGCCATCCCCTCTTCCACCATGTTTTCACTCTGAAGCACACCAGCAATCCCCTCTTCCACCATGTTTTGCTAAATGTCAAGCAATTCCAGACCAACAACAGACGTCCAACATATCACAGTATTTATATCTTAGGGACCCATAATCCAACAGTCCACAATTCCCAAAGCTAATAACTTTAAAGAGTGTATTACAGAGCTAGTTTCAGTGATTCTCTTTATGTTTTTACAGACTTCTACTTCATGTGGTTTGACTCAAATCTACTTCCTCAAATTACTTACTCAAATTTACGTCCTCCAATAGTGGCTCCTGAATACGACGAGCTTCTCGTCTTCGGTGTTTACTGACATGGTGTTACTGTATAACCTCTGACCTCTCATGCAGTCCGTCTGACCCCTGACCCCTAACCTCTCACCTGAGTTTGAGTTTCTGCAGGTCGTCAGCCAGGTTGTCTCTCTCCACTTCCATGCGGGCTCTGTCATTGGACATGCCGTCCACCTGACGCCTCAGCTCTCTCATCTCCTCTTCGTACATCTCGGCCACGCGGGTCGGCTCGTGACCCCTCATCCTCTCGATCTCCACCACCAGAGTAGCGTTCTGCTGCTCCAGGAAACGGACCTTCTCGATGTAGCTGGCGAACCGGTCGTTCAGGTGCTGCAGCTCTGCCTTCTCATTGGTCCTGGTGTCCAGGAAGTCGCGGTTCGTGGCGTCAGCCAAGTTGAAGTCCAGCTTCTCGCCCATCCCGGCGTATGAGCGCATCGCGCCGCCGGAGGAGGAACGAATGCTGCCGGAGGAGTAGCTGGGGCGGGCTGAGGTCTTGGTCATCTCGTACACTCTGGAGGACATCTGGGCCGAGCCGGAGGAGCCGGAGGAGCCGCGCCCGCTGTGGGAGAACATGGAGGACATGCCTGGGCTGGATCCAATACCAGAGCCGAAGGTCCGGCGGTAGGAAGAGGCTGACTGGGCGGACTGGGAGGAGAAGGACTTGCTCATGGTGGACGTTGTCCGAGGGTCTGGCTGGAGGAACTGAGTTGCTTATTGGAGGTGGATGACTGAATGAGGGGCTGTTGGACAGGAGATCTGCTATTTGTAGACATACAACGCCCACTCCATAACTCCAAGCCCCCTGCCTCCAACTCCCTCAATCACCCCACTCTCTCTCTCTCTCTCTCTCTCTCTCTCTCTCTCTCTCTCTCTCTCTCTCTCTCTCTCTCTCTCTCTCTCTCTCTCTCTCTCTCTCTTCTCATGTCTCTCTCTCCCTCTCTCTCTCTCTCTCTCTCTCTCTCTCTCTCTCTCTCTCTCTCTCTCTCTCTCTCTCTCTCTCTCTCTCTCTCTCTCTCTCTCTCTCTCTCTCTCTCTCTCTCTCTCAGCTGTCATAGGGTCTAGTTTCCCGTAGCAGGGTGGAGTCTGGCCAGAGAGGGGGTGTACCATGTGGGGGTGTAGGGGGGAGGCGGGAAGGCGGGGGGAGGAGGGAAGGAAGGGAAGGAGAGGGGAGGGGGTGTACTGTGTGGGGGTGTAGGGGGGAGGCGGGAAGGCGGAGGGAAGGAGAGGAGAGGGGGTGTGCTGTGTGGGGATGTCGGGGGGGAGGAGGAGGGGGGAGGATATTAGTATTGTGGCTCTCTTAGGAAGATGACATTCTGGTTACCGTTAGTTACCCTACGTATCTCTATCACAGAACACAAATAGATTACACCTATTCCACGCAGATATTTACCCTTTACACTCTACCATGTTGCCGTTCTCACAATGTGTTCACGACTGAGGTCCATTTTTACTGGTGGAAACCTTACCAACTACTGTTTCAGTGGAGATTTCAGGAGGTTTCATGTTTTTGTGTTAGAGCTGGAGGTCACCCACTACCTCATGACCTGACCACAGGATCCACCTGGTGAGCTCACACATATTGGGCCTTGTGTGTGTGTGTGTGTGTGTGTGTGTGTGTGTGTGTGTGTGTGTGTGTGTGTGTGTGTGTGTGTGTGTGTGTGTGTGTGTGTGTGTGTGTGTGTGTGTGTGTGTGTGTGTGTGTGTGTGTGTGTGTGTGTGTGTGTGTGTGTGTGTGTGTGTGTGTGTGTGTGTGGGCAGCCATGATGGTTCCCATGGCAACACCTGATTAAGCCAGCATGCCTGGTCAGGTAGCAGGGCAGTGGGCAAAAACAGGACATGGTAGTGAAGACATTATCCCGTGATGGAGTTTAGGGTAGATCAGGAGGCCCAGACTACTGAGTCACCACATATTCTCTGGCTCTGGGCCTCTGATGACAGATTCCATCTGACTACTGTCTAGTCTGACCTGATGATAAACAGATTCCCGTAAATAGCCCGGGTGGCTGTTTGATTAGTTGTTCAGCAGTCTTATGGAGCTGGAAGCTGTTAAGGAGCCTTTTGGTCCTAGATTTGGCACTCCGGTACCGCTTGCCGTCCGATAGCAGAGAGAACAGTCTATGACTTGGGTGACTGAAGTCTTTGACCGTTTTTTGGCCTTCCTCTGACACCGCCTGGTATAGAGGTCCTGAATGGCAGGAAGCTTGGACCCAGTGAAGTACTGGGCTGTAAGCACTACCCTCTGTAACGCCTTATGGTCAGATGCCCAACAGTTGCGATAACAAGCGTTGATGCAACCGGTCAGGATGCTCTCGATGGTGCAGCTGTAGAACATTTTGAGGATCTGGGGACCCATGCCAAATCTTTTCAGTCTCCTGAGAGGGAAAAGGTTTTTGTTGTGTCCTCTTCACGACTGTCTTGGTGTGTTTGGACCATGATAGTTTGTTGGTGATGTGGACATCAAGGAACATGAAACTCATTGCTTCTCATTGCTAGTCATTGCTATTTAAGTTATCACATGCCAATACAAGTGAGCCATTACACTTCACACATTAAAATACAGCTCAGCTGCTGGTGTGTGTGTGTGTGTGTGTGTGTGTGTGTGTGTGTGTGTGTGTGTGTGTGTGTGTGTGTGTGTGTGTGTGTGTGTGTGTGTGTGTGTGTGTGTGTGTGTGTGTGTGTGTGTGTGTGTGTGTGTGTGTGTGTGTGTGTGTGTGTGTGTGTGTGTGTGTGTGTGTGTGTGTGTGTGTGTGTGTGTGCTGCTGGTGTCACAGCTATTGTTAGCCTGTTAGTCTAAACTTAGTCACTGCATGTCCCAAGAGGGGACCTGTCCGGAAGCAGAAAATAGATCTCCAGTCTCATCTCCTACACGTTGGACCATGGGGTGATAATGACGGATAAACTGAAGCCTCATTTCAAGTTAGAACATTTTATAAATCTCCGAAACCCGAAGCAAAGAGCTTTGAGTTGGAATAAAAAAGTACAAGTAAAAAGACATTCCTGGTTACTAGCAGTTAGCACTTGACCTCTCTGTCCTTGATGGTGACATGCACCAGCTATTATAATAGTCATGTGACCTCTCTGTCCTTGATGGTGACATGCACCAGCCGTTACAATAGTCATGTGAACTCTCTGTCCTTGATGGGAACATGCACCAGCCGTTACAATAGTCATGTGACCTCTCTGTCCTTGATGGGACATGCACCAGCTATTATAATAGTCATGTGACCTCTCTGTCCTTGATGGGAACATGCACCAGCCGTTATAATAGTCATGTGACCTCTCTGTCCTTGATGGGAACATGCACCAGCTATTATAATAGTCATGTGACCTCTCTGTCCTTGATGGGAACATGCACCAGCTATTATAATAGTCATGTGACCTCTCTGTCCTTGATGGTGACATGCACCAGCCGTTACAATAGTCATGTGACCTCTCTGTCCTTGATGGTGACATGCACCAGCTATTATAATAGTCATGTGACCTCTCTGTCCTTGATGGTGACATGCACCAGCTATTATAATAGTCATGTGACCTCTCTGTCCTTGATGGGAACATGCACCAGCTATTACAATGTTCATGTGACCTCTCTGTCCTTGATAGGAACATGCACCAGCTATTATAATAGTCATGTGACCTCTCTGTCCTTGATGGGAACATGCACCAGCTATTATAATAGTCATGTGACCTCTCTGTCCTTGATGGGAACATGCACCAGCTATTATAATAGTCATGTGACCTCTCTGTCCTTGATGGGAACATGCACCAGCTATTATAATGGTCATGTGACCTCTCTGTCCTTGATAGGAACATGCACCAGCTATTACAATAGTCATGTGACCTCTCTGTCCTTGATAGGAACATGCACCAGCTATTATAATAGTCATGTGATCTCTCTGTCCTTGATGGGAACATGCACCAGCTATTATAATAGTCATGTGACCTCTCTGTCCTTGATGGGAACATGCACCAGCTATTATAATAGTCATGTGACCTCTCTGTCCTTGATGGGAACATGCACCAGCTATTATAATGGTCATGTGACCTCTCTGTCCTTGATGGGAACATGCACCAGCTATTATAATAGTCATGTGACCTCTCTGTCCTTGATGGGAACATGCACCAGCTATTATAATAGTCATGTGACCTCTCTGTCCTTGATGGGAACATGCACCAGCTATTATAATAGTCATGTGACCTCTCTGTCCTTGATGGGAACATGCACCAGCTATTATAATAGTCATGTGACCTCTCTGTCCTTGATGGGAACATGCACCAGCTATTATAATGGTCATGTAACCTCTCTGTCCTTGATGGGAACATGCACCAGCTATTATAATGGTCATCTGACCTCTCTGTCCTTGATGGGAACATGCACCAGCTATTATAATAGTCATGTGACCTCTCTGTCCTTGATGGGAACATGCACCAGCTATTATAATAGTCATGTGACCTCTCTGTCCTTGATGGGAACATGCACCAGCTATTATAATGGTCATGTGACCTCTCTGTCCTTGATGGGAACATGCACCAGCTATTATAATAGTCATGTGACCTCTCTGTCATTGATGGGAACATGCACCAGCCGTTATAATAGTCATGTGATCTCTCTGTCCTTGATGGGAACATGCACCAGCTATTACAATAGTCATGTGACCTCTCTGTCCTTGATGGCGAACATGCACCAGCTATTACAATAGTCATGTGACCTCTCTGTCCTTGATGGCGACAGCCGTTAAATAGTCATGTGACCTCTTGACATGCACCAGCTATTACAATAGTCATGTGACCTCTCTGTCCTTGATGGGAACATGCACCAGCTATTACAATAGTCATGTGACCTCTCTGTCCTTGATGGGAACATGCACCAGCTATTACAATAGTCATGTGACCTCTCTGTCCTTGATGGGAACATGCACCAGCTATTACAATAGTCATGTGACCTCTCTGTCCTTGATGGGAACATGCACCAGCTATTACAATAGTCATGTGACCTCTCTGTCCTTGATAGGAACATGCACCAGCTATTATAATTGTCATGTGACCTCTCTGTCCTTGATGGGAACATGCACCAGCCGTTATAATGGTCATGTGACCTCTCTGTCCTTGATGGGAACATGCACCAGCTATTACAATAGTCATGTGACCTCTCTGTCCTTGATAGGAACATGCACCAGCTATTATAATAGTCATGTGACCTCTCTGTCATTGATGGGAACATGCACCAGCCGTTATAATAGTCATGTGATCTCTCTGTCCTTGATGGGAACATGCACCAGCCGTTATAATGGTCATGTGAACTCTGTTACGTGACCTCTTGACAGTATTTTAAAAAATTCTGTCTTTATTTTACTAGGCATGTCAGTTAAGAACAAATCCTTATTTACAATGACAGCCTACTGGGGAGCAGTGGGTTAACTGCCTTGTTCAGGAGCAGAATGACAGATATTTACCTTGTCAGCTCGGGGATTCGATCCTGCAAGATGGAGGCTGAGGAGATAGAGGCTGACGCAGCTGAATGAGGAGTCTGAGGAGACAGAGGCTGACGCAGCTGAATGAGGAGTCTGAGGAGACAGAGGCTGACGCAGCTGAATGAGGAGTCTGAGGAGACAGAGGCTGACGCAGCTGAATGAGGAGTCTGAGGAGACAGAGGCTGACGCAGCTGAATGAGGAGTCTGAGGAGACAGAGGCTGACGCAGCTGAATGAGGAGTCTGAGGAGACAGAGGCTGACGCAGCTGAATGAGGAGTCTGAGGAGATAGAGGCTGACGCAGCTGAATGAGGAGTCTGAGGAGATAGAGGCTGACGCAGCTGAATGAGGAGTCTGAGGAGATAGAGGCTGACGCAGCTGAATGAGGAGTCTGAGGAGATAGAGGCTGACGCAGCTGAATGAGGAGTCTGAGGAGACAGAGGCTGACGCAGCTGAATGAGGAGTCTGAGGAGACAGAGGCTGACGCAGCTGAATGAGGAGTCTGAGGAGATAGAGGCTGACGCAGCTGAATGAGGAGTCTGAGGAGACAGAGGCTGACGCAGCTGAATGAGGAGTCTGAGGAGACAGAGGCTGACGCAGCTGAATGAGGAGTCTGAGGAGACAGAGGCTGACGCAGCTGAATGAGGAGTCTGAGGAGACAGAGGCTGACGCAGCTGAATGAGGAGTCTGAGGAGATAGAGGCTGACGCAGCTGAATGAGGAGTCTGAGGAGACAGAGGCTGACGCAGCTGAATGAGGAGTCTGAGGAGACAGAGGCTGACGCAGCTGAATGAGGAGTCTGAGGAGACAGAGGCTGACGCAGCTGAATGAGGAGTCTGAGGAGACAGAGGCTGACGCAGCTGAATGAGGAGTCTGAGGAGACAGAGGCTGACGCAGCTGAATGAGGAGTCTGAGGAGACAGAGGCTGACGCAGCTGAATGAGGAGTCTGAGGAGACAGAGGCTGACGCAGCTGAATGAGGAGTCTGAGGAGACAGAGGCTGACGCAGCTGAATGAGGAGTCTGAGGAGACAGAGGCTGACGCAGCTGAATGAGGAGTCTGAGGAGACAGAGGCTGACGCAGCTGAATGAGGAGTCTGAGGAGACAGAGGCTGACGCAGCTGAATGAGGAGTCTGAGGAGACAGAGGCTGACGCAGCTGAATGAGGAGTCTGAGGAGACAGAGGCTGACGCAGCTGAATGAGGAGTCTGAGGAGACAGAGGCTGACGCAGCTGAATGAGGAGTCTGAGGAGACAGAGGCTGACGCAGCTGAATGAGGAGTCTGAGGAGACAGAGGCTGACGCAGCTGAATGAGGAGTCTGAGGAGACAGAGGCTGACGCAGCTGAATGAGGAGTCTGAGGAGACAGAGGCTGACGCAGCTGAATGAGGAGTCTGAGGAGACAGAGGCTGACGCAGCTGAATGAGGAGTCTGAGGAGACAGAGGCTGACGCAGCTGAATGAGGAGTCTGAGGAGACAGAGGCTGACGCAGCTGAATGAGGAGTCTGAGGAGACAGAGGCTGACGCAGCTGAATGAGGAGTCTGAGGAGACAGAGGCTGACGCAGCTGAATGAGGAGTCTGAGGAGACAGAGGCTGACGCAGCTGAATGAGGAGTCTGAGGAGACAGAGGCTGACGCAGCTGAATGAGGAGTCTGAGGAGACAGAGGCTGACGCAGCTGAATGAGGAGTCTGAGGAGACAGAGGCTGACGCAGCTGAATGAGGAGTCTGAGGAGACAGAGGCTGACGCAGCTGAATGAGGAGTCTGAGGAGACAGAGGCTGACGCAGCTGAATGAGGAGTCTGAGGAGACAGAGGCTGACGCAGCTGAATGAGGAGTCTGAGGAGACAGAGGCTGACGCAGCTGAATGAGGAGTCTGAGGAGACAGAGGCTGACGCAGCTGAATGAGGAGTCTGAGGAGACAGAGGCTGACGCAGCTGAATGAGGAGTCTGAGGAGACAGAGGCTGACGCAGCTGAATGAGGAGTCTGAGGAGACAGAGGCTGACGCAGCTGAATGAGGAGTCTGAGGAGACAGAGGCTGACGCAGCTGAATGAGGAGTCTGAGGAGACAGAGGCTGACGCAGCTGAATGAGGAGTCTGAGGAGACAGAGGCTGACGCAGCTGAATGAGGAGTCTGAGGAGACAGAGGCTGACGCAGCTGAATGAGGAGTCTGAGGAGACAGAGGCTGACGCAGCTGAATGAGGAGTCTGAGGAGACAGAGGCTGACGCAGCTGAATGAGGAGTCTGAGGAGATAGAGGCTGACGCAGCTGAATGAGGAGTCTGAGGAGATAGAGGCTGACGCAGCTGAATGAGGAGTCTGAGGAGACAGAGGCTGACGCAGCTGAATGAGGAGTCTGAGGAGACAGAGGCGCATCCTCCCCTTCGGATGTTGGCGAATTTAGCATTTTCCAAAACTCATCTGAAACAACTTATTTTGTGCAATCTTGAATCATAATCATTATGCCTAATTATATGTAATAAAAAATATGTATATTTTCCTGCATAGGTTATATAGGCATACCTGTTGATGTTGTCATTTTAATGAGGGTGTCATTCTGACTGTTGTAAATCACACGTCAATATACAGTGGCTTGTGAAAGTATTCACCCCCTTTAAAATGTTTCCTATCTTGTTGCCTTACAACCTGGAAATAAAATATATTTTTTTGGGGGGGGGGTTTGTATCATTTGATTTACACAACATGACACCACTTTGAAGATGCAAAATAATTTTTTTTGTAAAACAAACAAGAAATAAGACAAATAATAGAGAACTTGAGCGTGCATAACTATTCACTTTGTAGAGCCACCTTTTGCAGCTATTACAGCTGCAAGTCTATTGAGGTAAGTCTCTATAAGCTTGGCACATCTAGCCACTGGGATTTTTGTTCATTCTTCAAGGCAAAACTGCTCCAGCTCCTTCAAGTTGGATGGATTCTGCTGGTTTACAGCAATCTTTAAGTCATAACACAGATTCTCAATTGGATTGAGGTCTGGGCTTTGACTAGGCCATTCCAAGACATTTAAATGTTTGCCTTTAAACCATTCGAGTGTTGCTTTAGCAGTATGCTTTGGGTCATTGTCGTGCTGGAAGGTGAAACCTCCATCCCAGTCTCAAATCTCTGGAAGACTGAAACAGGTTTCCCTCAAGAATTTCCCTGTATTTTGCGCCATCCATTATTCCTTCAATTCTAACCAGTTTCCCAGTCCCTGCCGATGAAAAACATTCCCACAGCATGATACTGCCACCACCATGCTTCACTGTGGGGATGTTGTTCTCGGGGTGATGAGAGGTGTTGGATTTGCGCCAGACATTTTCCTTGATGGCCAAAAAGCTCAATTTTAGTCTCATCTGACCAGAGTACATTCTTCCATATGTTTGGGGAGTCTCCCACATGCATTTTCTAACATCAAGGCGGTGACCCGTTCCTGTAGGTTCATGCTCTACAACATTCGCAGAGTACGACCCTGCCTCACACAGGAAGCGGCGCAGGTCCTAATCCAGGCACTTGTCATCTCCCGTCTGGATTACTGCAACTCGCTGTTGGCTGGGCTCCCTGCCTGTGCCATTAAACCCCTACAACTCATCCAGAACGCCGCAGCCCGTCTGGTGTTCAACCTTCCCAAGTTCTCTCACGTCACCCCGCTCTTCCGCTCTCTCCACTGGCTTCCAGTTGAAGCTCGCATCCGCTACAAGACCATGGTGCTTGCCTACGGAGCTGTGAGGGGAACGGCTCCTCCGTACCTTCGGGCTCTGATCAGGCCGTACACCCAAACAAGGGCACTGCGTTCATCCACCTCTGGCCTGCTCGCCTCCCTACCTCTGAGGAAGTACAGCTCCCCCTCAGCCCAGTCAAAACTGTTCGCTGCTCTGGCACCCCAATGGTGGAACAAACTCCCCCACGACGCCAGGTCAGCGGAGTCAATCACCACCTTCCGGAAACACCTGAAACACCACCTCTTTAAGGAATACCTAGGATAGGATAAAGTAATCCTTCTAACCCACCCCCCCCCCTTTAAAAGAGTTAGATGCACTATTGTAAAGTGGTTGTTCCACTGGATATCATAAGGTGAATGCACCAACTTGTAAGTCGCTCTGGATAAGAGCGTCTGCTAAATGACTTAAATGTAAATGTAAATGTAAATTTTGGCGAACACCAAACGTGTTTTCTTATTTTTTTCTTTAAATGGATTTTTTCTGGCCACTCTTCCGTAAAGCCCAGCTCTGTGGAGTGTACGGCTTAAAGTGGTCCTATGGACAGATACTCCAATCTCTGCTGTGGAGCTTTGCAGCTCCTTCAGGGTTATCTTTGGTCTCTTTGTTGCCTCTCTGATTAATGCCCTGCTTGCTTGGTCCGTGAGTTTTGGTGGGCGGCCCTCTCTTGGCAGGTTTGTTGTGGTGCCATATTCATAAAACTATTTAATAATGGATTTAATGGTGGGATGTTCAAAGTTTCAGATATTTTTTTATAACCTAACCCTGATCTGTACTTCTCCACAACTTTGTCCCTGACCTGTTTGGAGAGCTCCTTGGTCTTCAAGGTGCCGCTTGCTTGGTGGTGTTGCCCCTTGCTTAGTGGTGTTGCAGACTCTGGGGCCTTTCAGAACAGGTGTATAGATACTGAGATCATGTGACAGATCATGTGACACTTAGATTGCACACAGGTGGACTTTATTTAACTAATTATGTGATTCTGAAGGTAATTGGTTGCTCCAGATCTTATTTAGGGGCTTCATAGTAAAGGGGGTGAATACGTTTGCACTTCTCCGGTTTTTTTCGTTGATGAATTTTTTTTAAACAAGTAATTTTTTTGATTTCACGAATTCGGACTATTTTGTGTATGTTCATTACATGGAATCCAAATAAAAATCTATTTAAATTACAGGTTGTAATGCAACAAAATAAGAAAAACGCCAAGGGGGACGAATACTTTTGCAAGACACTGCACTGCAGTAGCTAGGATATCACATCTAAATTACAACATGGTACATGGTATCATAACACACATCATCAATACAGGCACATATCATGGCATCATAATTAATACACAAATAACACGATATTATCCCAAGGTGCCAGATGACATTTAAAGCAAGTATTTTTCTGTTACATCTGTTACATCTGCCACGTCCTTTCCTTCTCATCCTGTCTCCCTAACCTGCCGCCACTCCCCCAGTGCTCTCTCCCTCTTCCTGTGTGTGTGTGTGTGTGTGTGTGTGTGTGTGTGTGTGTGTGTGTGTGTGTGTGTGTGTGTGTGTGTGTGTGTGTGTGTGTGTGTGTGTGTGTGTGTGTGTGTGTGTGTGTGCGTGTGTGTGCGTGTGTGTGTGTGTGGAGACAGGTGTGCTGGAGTCAGAGAAGATCCCCACCAGCTGCAACCTGTTCCATAATCAAGACCTCTACAAATACTCAGCCCTGCCACTTCCACGCTGCCAGATCGTAACCTCTTCTCAGTCTGTCTATGTTTTTTAGCCGTTTGTTCCTGCTTAGATCTTGTTATCCTGTTATGCCTGTTTTCCCTGTCCTGATGCTGTTTTCATCTCTGCTACAGTTCTGCCCGCTCTGACTTTGGCCCCTGTCTCCAGTCCCACGTCTCTTCAGTCCTGCCACACTGTCCTGGACCCCCCACTCCTCTGTGTCCTTGGATTCCTCTCCAGACCTACTTGCCCAGTCCCAACTCCCCTCGCCCCAGCCTCAGCCTCTGCACCGGGCTTCCTGCAACCCGTCCGAGCTTCCCCTGGCTTGTACCCCATCTTCCCACTGTGTTTCAATAAATACATTGGTTACCTCATCCCAGTCTCCTCGTCTGAGTCTGCTCTTGGGTTCATCTGTTCCGCTCCGCGTGACAACATCTCTGCTAAAATCTGAATAAGATGGAAATCAATGGGAGTCTTATTCAGCACATGTCTAGCAACTATAACAGCAGGCAAGTATATGTTTTCTTCTAGAGCATACAACAATTCATTATAGGCAGTTTATCATAGTGCTCTTAGTTTTATCATGTGTGACAGGTCTTGCATTCATCATTGCTTGCCCTATCAGAAAGTAGGACTCATCATTGCGTGCCCTATCAGAAGGTAGGACTCATCATTGCTTGCCCTATCAGAAAGTAGGACTCATCATTGCTTGCCCTATCAGAAAGTAGGACTCATCATTGCTTGCCCTATCAGAAAGTAGGACTCATCATTGCTTGCCCTATCAGAAAGTAGGACTCATCATTGCTTGCCCTATCACAAAGTAGGACTCATCATTGCTTGCCCTATCAGAAAGTAGGACTCATCATTGCTTGCCCTATCAGAAAGAAGGATGGCCCTCACGTAGGTCGAATCGCAGCCTTTTATTCATTTATAAACTCCCTCATTTTTAATTACCCATAGACGTATGAGTTACCATACCCAATCACAGGGATGGCTAACTCTGAAAATTCTGTCTGTCGCTACAGACTTAGAAAAAAGCAGATGTTTAGTTTCCTTCCACCCCCATGCATGGAACAATCTGCAGAGTTCCCTACAAATGGATGTGTTGTTGCCTTTCGGGCAGTTCAGAGTGTTGATTGAGGACCTCTTTGCTGAGGAATGTGATTGTGTTGTTTTATTTTATTTATTTTATACTGTATTTTTATACTGTATTTCCTATGTGTAATTTGTTGCAAAAGAGACCTTCATCTCAATGGGACTCCCTGTGAAACAGAAACAAAATAATTAGCCTGCTAAAATAGTTAGACAAGGTACTCTAACTAGTAAAATAAAAAAAATAAAAAACATTTTAAATTGAACTTTTATTTTATTTAACGAGGCAAGTCAGTTAAGAACACATTCTTATTTACGAACAGCAGGTTAACTACCTTGTTCAGGGGAGGAACGACACATTCTTACCGTGTCAGCTCAGGGATTTAATCGAGCAACTTCTCAGTTACTGGCCCAATGCTCTAACCACTAGGCTACCTGCCACCCCATAATGAGGTTGGGAGGTTGGGAATCTATCTAGCTGGCAAGCTTTAAAGCCAACTTCATTATATTGCCAGGTGGCTAGAATTACAGAGAAACAACAAAACATTTTAGTTTTATTTATTCATCAAGAAGGAATCAATATGCTACATAGCTTTATCAAATTCATAGACACACATAGAGTAACTCCTGGGAGCCCGTCACTGGCAGCTAAAATCAAACCACACGCTGTATGAGTCACTCTACACTCTCTCTCCTCCACCACTGACGACACTGAGCTAGAGTATCTAGTGTCCTGCCTTGCATATCTTTGCTCCGTGCTTGCCTGACTACCCAGACTCCTTGCTCCGGCCAAACGCCACGACCACGGACGTTAGTTTCTTCTTGAGTCTGGATATGAGTACCCCCCCCCACCTCAACGATTTATAGAATGTGAACACATTCTAAGCGTTCTGATTGGTCCCAGAAACTGATGGGATTGACCAGAGCCAGAATAAAGGGTTTTGAAAAGTCCCTTTGCCTGGTCCAATCAGTGTGCTCCTCTGCAAAATACCGCTGACTGATTTTTTGGTAATATAAATAATTATAGTAAAATGTTAAAAAATTAAACATGCTAAAACAGGACAATCTGGGTCAGCCCCCAGACTCACACAGTGCAAGTTAACTCAGGCACGAGCCTCCTTTAAATTCTGGCACAGAGCCTCATGTCCGTTAAGCTGTTTGGCCAATGCTAGCCCCAGATCCAAGAGAGACGCTGGTGTGTTGTGAGAGACAGACAGATGGACAGACAAGACAGACAGACTGGCTGAACACACACACACACACACACACACAGAAACACACACACACACACACACCCACTACATACATTCTGTCTTGTCGTGTCCAGTTCACTGCCAAGAAAAGAAGCTGAGTCAGGATCGTTTAGGCTTGTTGGATTAAAACAGCTGCAACACTAGAAGCCAGTTTAAACGTGGTCTAACTAGACAATTAGTTAAGTGTGGCTGGTCAAAATGACATTATAATTTATACTCCGGTGGAACATATGTGTAGACCGTCGCTGTGACTGTCAGTTCCTTTGTCGCAGAGACATGGAAAAAAAGTTTAAATCTCTGCTACTGTCCGTTGTCATGGTTATCGGATTGCCGCGGCAACCAGACCAAACATTCTCTGATAGAATGACCTACTTTTATTGGGTCACGCTGTAGCAGTAAGCTATTTTCTGTAAACTCTCCATTACCATGTAAATCATTATGTTGTTGTGGGTTTATTTTCCTGTAATTAATTAATTTTAAAAAGTCGCTAAAGTTAAGACGTTTTCTGTTTAGTTATACTTTGGTCGTTATTTGAACTAGCTAGCTAGCAACGAACCAAAACACTGTTTAGAAAATTGCTTTTCGATGCCTGGCTTGGGTTTATTGGTGTTAAAATAGAGACAGATGTCATGCGGAGGTTGTCGTTTTATTTTTATGCTTTTTCATAACGACAATGACAAGTTAGATGTCGGACGACAATAGAATGTTCATGATGTTGCTACGACAACTGTCTATAGACATGTCGATTGACGGACTGTAAACCAGCTTTAAGACACCTCACTAAGAACTGGATTGGACCAGTTCCAACACTAAGACACCTCACTAAGAACTGGATTGGACCAGTTCCAACACTAAGACACCTCACTAAGAACTAGATTGGACCAGTTCCAACACTAAGACACCTCACTAAGAACTGGATTGGACCAGTTCCAACACTAAGACACCTCACTAAGAACTGGATTGGACCAGTTCCAACACTAAGACACCTCACTAAGAACTGGATTGGACCAGTTCCAACACTAAGACACCTCACTAAGAACTGGATTGGACCAGTTCCAACACTAAGACACCTCACTAAGAACTGGATTGGACCAGTTCCAACATTAAGACACCTCACTAAGAACTGGATTGGACCAGTTCCAACACTAAGACACCTCACTAAGAACTGGATTGGACCAGTTCCAACACTAAGACACCTCACTAAGAACTGGATTGGACCAGTTCCAACATTAAGACACCTCACTAAGAACTGGATTGGACCAGTTCCAACACTAAGACACCTCACTAAGAACTGGATTGGACCAGTTCCAACATTAAGACACCTCACTAAGAACTGGATTGGACCAGTTCCAACACTAAGACACCTCACTAAGAACTGGATTGGACCAGTTCCAACATTAAGACACCTCACTAAGAACTGGATTGGACCAGTTCCAACACTAAGACACCTCACTAAGAACTGGATTGGACCAGTTCCAACACTAAGACACCTCACTAAGAACTGGATTGGACCAGTTCCAACATTAAGACACCTCACTAAGAACTGGATTGGACCAGTTCCAACACTAAGACACCTCACTAAGAACTGGATTGGACCAGTTCCAACATTAAGACACCTCACTAAGAACTGGATTGGACCAGTTCCAACACTAAGACACCTCACTAAGAACTGGATTGGACCAGTTCCAACACTAAGACACCTCACTAAGAACTGGATTGGACCAGTTCCAAAACTAAGACACCTCACTGAGAACTGGATTGGACCAGTTCCAACATTAAGACACCTCACTAAGAACTGGATTGGACCAGTTCCAACATTAAGACACCTCACTAAGAACTGGATTGGACCAGTTCCAACACTAAGACACCTCACTAAGAACTGGATTGGACCAGTTCCAACACTAAGACACCTCACTAAGAACTGACTGGATTGGACCAGTTCCAACATTAAGACACCTCCCTAAGAACTGGATTGGACCAGTTCCAACATTAAGACACCTCACTAAGAACTGGATTGGACCAGTTCCAACACTAAGACACCTCACTAAGAACTGACTGGATTGGACCAGTTCCAACACTAAGACACCTCACTAAGAACTGACTGGATTGGACCAGTTCCAACACTAAGACACCTCACTAAGAACTGGATTGGACCAGTTCCAACACTAACACACCTCACTAAGAACTGGATTGGACCAGTTCCAACACTAAGACACCTCACTAAGAACTGGATTGGACCAGTTCCAACACTAAGACACCTCACTAAGAACTGACTGGATTGGACCCGTTCCAACACTAAGACACCTCACTAAGAACTGACTGGATTGGACCAGTTCCAACATTAAGACACCTCACTAAGAACTGGATTGGACCAGTTCCAACATTAAGACACCTCACTAAGAACTGGATTGGACCAGTTCCAACACTAAGACACCTCACTAAGAACTGGATTGGACCAGTTCCAACACTAAGACACCTCACTAAGAACTGGATTGGACAGGTCCAACACTAAGACACCTCACTAAGAACTGGATATGATCCATGTTTGCTGTGTACTGACGTGAATAGAAATGAACCTAGCAACCTGCTATAACAGTCAGAAATCAGCTTTAAAAAGTTGTTTTCTTAATTTTTTAAAAAACCCATTAGGGGAATTCTCATGGCTAAATGGGATGTAACTGTGAATCCCCTAAGACATTGGCACAAACGTTGCCATTATAAGTATCATCTGATAGATGGATTCAACTGATACGTCAAAGGACAGGAGTTTCCCAGGGTGATTTCCCCCCTGGAGACATGATAAACACCCATTATACATCCAAAACCTATTAGCTCAGGACACTGGTCAAAAGTAGTGCAACTATATAGGGCACAGGGTGCCATTTTTGGGATTAAAACACCAAAAAAACAGTATGCCCCATTTAGAGCTAGGGGTCTTCGGTTGCCTGGCAACCCCAAACAGTGGGGACAGAAACTGACCTGTGCTCTAGATATTCTCAACCTAATATAGCGCTGAGCTCTGCCTAGTCTGCCATGTGCCGCTGCCAACAGTCGTATAATGTACACCACGTCTCTGAATAATCCCAATGCTTTCTAGTTCTTTCTACAGGGAGTAATGTAGGCACCCAGAACCAATATTGCGTGCATGCTGGTCAGGCTATGTTTCATCTGTCACTAAAGAGTATATACACTCTTAGAAAAAAAGGGTGTTATCTAGAACCTAGGAGAACACTTGGAGGAACCCTTTTTGGTTTCAGGTAGAACCAATTTGAGTTCTATGAAGAAACATTTACACAGAAGCTTCTACTCGGAACCCAAAAGAGTTCTACCTGGAACCAAAAAGGGTTCTATGTGGAACCAAAAAGGGTTCTATGTGGAACCAAAACAGGTTATCCTATGGGGACAGCCGAATAACCCTTTTGGGACCATTTCTCTAAGAGTGTAGAGACTACAGCATAGTGACCACGGCAAAAAAAAATCACTGTATTTCACTGGACTGTATGCACCTGGCCAATGAACTTTAGAATAGTCAGTCTGAATATCTGACATTTTACAAACCTCCCCTCTCAATCTCACAGATACACAATCCTGGCAATAAGTCCTCCTGCTGACAGCTTCAGCTGGTATCAGGCTGGTAGAGGGTTGAGAGGGTCGTGGGGGGGGGAAGAGAGAGAGAGAGAGAGAGAGAGAGAGAGAGAGAGAGAGAGAGAGGGGGGGGGGAATAGAGACACAGAGAGAGAAAGAGTGTGGGTGGGAGGGGGAGAAAGAGAGAGAGAGAGAGAGTGAGAGGGAGGGAGTGGGCCTATGGAATGTGGACCATGTGGGAGTTGCCTGGACCTGGAAGAGTGGCATGCTGGGAAATGTTGGACTTTCGGGCCAGTCAGCCAGTCTGCTATGTTGGCCCTGTAGAGTAGGTGAAGTGGGGAGAAAGAGGGAGTAGGAAAGAGAGTGAGAGGGGTGGTGAGGGGAAGAGAGAGAGAGACAGAGACAGACACACAGACAGAGAGAGAGAGAGAGAGAGAGAGAGAGAGAGAGAGAGAGAGAGAGAGAGAGAGAGAGAGAGAGAGAGAGAGAGAGAGAGAGAGAGAGAGAGAGAGAGAGAGAGAGCAGAAATGCCATGACATCTGACATTTGATACGGCGTTAGAGAGATGTGGGTGGCATAGTGGGGGTCATCGGTCTAAAACACACACCCGCTGCCAAGCAACCCACAAAACACACATACACACATGCCAGAGAGGTGAACTACCACACGAGACGAGCGCCACGGTGTGTGAGAAGGAAAAGGAGGGATGGGGAGAGAGAGAGAGAGAGAGAGAGAGAGAGAGAGAGAGAGAGAGAGAGAGAGAGAGAGAGAGAGAGAGAGAGAGAGAGAGAGAGAGAGAGAGAGAGAGAGAGAGAGAGAGAGAGAGAGAGAGAGAGAGAGAGAGAGAGAGAGAGAGAGAGAGAGAGAATTTCACAACTGCATGCGAAAGTTTCACTGTGGCATAAACAAACCCATAAAATATAATATTTCAAACAAACATATGACCTGTGGTTATTTTTATGCCACGTTCCCCAAACCTTAAACAATATGCTAAAAAAAAATAATCTAACATCTATGACATAAAACAGTATAACACACATCTTTATCTTAGCAGCAGTGACTTCATGTGAGTCATCGTCAAGTTCTTTACAACAAGCCTCAGGAAGGACAGCTGGTAGTGAGAGGCTTTCCTTTGATGATTAGGTTTCAATATAATCCTATGTAATAATGAATCAGATTACCTTTGTCTATGCACACCGAGGGGCGGTAGTACTAAAGCATTCTACTCAAATAAGAGTACTGAAATATTCTACTCAAATAAGAGTACTGAAACATTCTACTCAAATAAGAGTACTGAAACATTCTACTCAAGTAAGAGTACTGAAATATTCTACTCAAATAAGAGTACTGAAGTATTCTACTCAAATAAGAGTACTGAAACATTCTACTCAAGTAAGAGTACTGAAATATTCTACTCAAATAAGAGTACTGAAGTATTCTACTCAAATAAGAGTACTGAAACATTCTACTCAAATAAGAGTACTGAAGTATTCTACTCAAATAAGAGTACTGAAACATTCTACTCAAATAAGAGTACTGAAATATTCTACTCAAATAAGAGTACTGAAGTATTCTACTCAAATAAGAGTACTGAAATATTCTACTCAAATAAGAGTACTGAAGTATTCTACTCAAGTAAGAGTACTGAAGTATTCTACTCAAATAAGAGTACTGAAGTATTCTACACAAGTAAGAGTAGTGAAGTATTCTACTCAAATAAGAGTACTGAAGTATTCTACTCAAGTAAGAGTACTGAAGTATTCTACTCAAGTAAGAGTACTGAAGTATTCTACTCAAATAAGAGTACTGAAGTATTCTACTCAAGTAAGAGTACTGAAGTATTCTACTCAAATAAGAGTACTGAAATATTCTACTCAAGTAAGAGTATTGAAGTATTCTACTCAAATAAGAGTACTCAAATATTCTACTCAAATAAGAGTACTGAAGTATTCTACTCAAATAAGAGTACTGAAATATTATACTCAAATAAGAGTACTGAAGTATTCTACTCAAGTAAGAGTACTGAAACATTCTACTCAAATAAGAGTACTGAAGTATTCTACTCAGATAAGAGTACTGCAGTATTCTACTCAAATAAGAGTACTGCAGTATTCTACTCAAATAAGAGTACTGAAGTATTCTACTCAAATAAGAGTACTGAAGTATTCTACTCAAATAAGAGTACTGAAATATTCTACTCAAGTAAGAGTACTGTTACTGGTAGGGAAATAAATAGCTACTCAAGTAAAAGTAAAAAGTAGCTCATTTAAAAAGTACTCAGAGTAAAAGTAATTAAAATAAAACATAAACCTTAAAAATGAGCATATTTCTCTAAAGGTTACCTGGACGTTGTTACACATGATTATAAGGTTACCTGGACGTTGTTGCACATGATTATAAGGTTACCTGGACGTTGTTGCACATGATTATAAGGTGACCTGAACACTGTTACACATGATTATAAGGTTACCTGAACGTTGTTGCACATGATTATAAGGTTACCTGAACACTGTTACACATGATTATAAGGTTACCTGAACACTGTTACACATGATTATAAGGTTACCTGAACGTTGTTGCACATGATTATAAGGTTACCTGAACACTGTTATACATGATTATAAGGTTACCTGAACACTGTTACACATGATTATAAGGTTACCTGAACACTGTTACACATGATTATAAGGTTACCTGAACGTTGTTGCACATGATTATAAGGTTACCTGAACACTGTTACACATGATTATAAGGTTACCTGAACGTTGTTGCACATGATTATAAGGTTACCTGAACGTTGTTGCACATGATTATAAGGTTACCTGAACACTGTTACACATGATTATAAGGTTACCTGAACGTTGTTACACATGATTCTAAGGTTACCTGAATGTTGTAACACATTATCTTTTCCATACATTAAATCGAAAAAGGAAGATAGGAAATGTATATATTTTATGAATTGCAACTAGGCACATCTGTATGTAAAACAGCTAAGGATTTGTCCAAAATATACAATTAACGTTTGAAAATAAATTAAACACTCAAAGCAATTAAAATGTTAAAGAAAAATCAACACAAAATAACAGCAACAAAAAAGTCACCAGACTTCAATAAAATGTTTTTATTCCTTCACCCATTCAATGCCTAAATCACTCACTCTTTCCCTCACTAATTCATTCACTCTCTCTATCCCTCATTCACTCACTCACTCACTCACAAACTCCCTATTTCAATCACTCACTCTTTCCCTCACTAATTCACTCACTCCCTCTATCCCTCATTCCCTCACTCACTCACTCACAAACTCCCTATTTAAATCACTCACTCTTTCCCTCACTAAATCACTCACTCCCTCTATCCCTCATTCACTCACTCACTCATTCACTCACTCACAAACTCCCTATTTCAATTATTCACTCTTTCCCTCACTAATTCACTCACTCCCTCTATCACTCACTCACTCACTCACAAACTCCCTATTTCAATCACTCACTCTTTCCCTCACTAAATCACTCACTCCCTCTATCCCTCATTCACTCACTCACTCATTCACTCACTCACAAACTCCCTATTTCAATTATTCACTCTTTCCCTCACTAATTCACTCACTCCCTCTATCACCCACTCACTCACTCACTCACTCACAAACTCCCTATTTCAATCACTCACTCTTTCCCTCACTAAATCACTCACTCCCTCTATCCCTCATTCACTCACTCACTCACTCCCTATTTCAATCACTCACTATTTCCCTCACTAATTCACTCACTCCCTCTATCCCTCATTCACTCACTCACTCACTCACTCACAAACTCCCTATTTCAATCACTCACTCTTTCCCTCACTAATTCACTAATTCACTCACTCTATCCCTCACTCACTCACTCACAAACTCCCTATTTCAATCACTCACTCTTTCCCTCACTAATTCACTCACTCCCTCTATCCCTCATTCACTCACTCACTCTCTCACTCACTCACAAACTCCCTATTTCAATCACTCACTCTTTCCCTCACTAACTCACTCACTCCCTCTATCCCTCATTCACTCATTCACTCACTCACAAACTCCCTATTTCAATCACTCACTCTTTCCCTCACTAAATCACTCACTTCCTCTATCCCTCATTCACTCACTCACTCACAAACTCCCTATTTCAATCACTCACTCTTTCCCTCACTAATTCACTCACTCCCTCTATCCCTCATTCACTCACTCACTCATTCACTCACTCACAAACTCCCTATTTCAATCACTCACTCTCTCCCTCACTAATTCACTCACTCCCTCTATCCCTCATTCACTCACTCACTCACTCACAAACTCCCTAATTCAATCACTCACTCTTTCCCTCACTAAATCACTCACTCCCTCTATCCCTCATTCACTCACTCACAAACTCCCTATTTCAATCACTCACTCTTTCCCTCACTAAATCACTCACTTCCTCTATCCCTCATTCACTCACTCACTCACAAACTCCCTATTTCAATCACTCACTCTTTCCCTCACTAATTCACTCACTCCCTCTATCCCTCATTCACTCACTCACTCATTCACTCACTCACAAACTCCCTATTTCAATCACTCACTCTCTCCCTCACTAATTCACTCACTCCCTCTATCCCTCATTCACTCACTCACTCACTCACTCACAAACTCCCTAATTCAATCACTCACTATTTCCCTCACTAAATCACTCACTCCCTCTATCCCTCATTCACTCACTCACAAACTCCCTATTTCAATCACTCACTCTTTCCCTCACTATTTCACTCACTCCCTCTATCCCTCATTCACTCACTCACTCATTCACTCACTCACAAACTCCCTATTTCAATCACTCACTCTTTCCCTCACTAATTCACTCACTCCCTCTATCCCTCATTCACTCACTCACTCATTCACTCACTCACAAACTCCCTATTTCAATCACTCACTCTTTCCCTCACTAATTCACTCACTCCCTCTATCCCTCATTCACTCACTCACTCACAAACTCCCTATTTCAATCACTCACTCTTTCCCTCACTAATTCACTCACTCCCTCATTCACTCACTCACTCACCAACTCCCTTTTTCGATCACTCACCATGGGTGGAAAGAGTACTGAGATGTCCTACTCCATTGGAAGTACTGTTACTTTAATTCAATTTCACTAAAGTAGAAGTAAATGACTTAAAAAAATACAAGTACTTGTAGTTGTAGTAGATTAGTTGGAGAAGTGTAGTTGGACTAGAGTAGTTGGAGGAGAGTAGTTGGAGTAGAGTAGAGTAGTTGGACTAGAGTAGTTGGAGTAGAGATGTTGGAGTAGAGTAGAGTAGTTGGACTAGAGTAGTTGGACTAGAGTAGTTGGAGTAGAGACGTGGGAGTAGAGTAGAGTAGTTGGACTAGAGTAGTTGGAGTAGAGTAGTTGGAGTAGAGTAGTTGGAGTTGGACTAGAGTAGTTGGAGTAGAGTAGTTGGAGTAGAGTAGTTGGAGTAGAGTAGTTGGACTAGAGTAGTTGGAGTAGAGTAGTTGGAGTAGAGTAGAGTAGTTGGAAAGGAGTAGAGTAGAGTAGTTGGAGTAGAGTAGTTGGAGTAGTGTAGAGTAGTTGGAAAGGAGTAGAGTAGAGTAGTTGGAAAGGAGTAGAGTAGAGTAGTTGGAAAGGAGTAGAGTAGAGTAGTTGGAGTAGAGTAGTTGGAGTAGTGTAGAGTAGTTGGAAAGGAGTAGAGTAGAGTAGTTGGACTAGAGTAGTTGGACTAGAGTAGTTGGAGTAGAGAAGTTGGAGTAGAGTAGAGTAGTTGGAGGTTTAAGAAAGCTTCTAAAGTTTGTAATTTCCACTATAAAATGTCAGACTTGATTTGCTCTAACGAAAAACCCCTACAAAGAATGTCCATTAATTATACTTATTCACATTGTCTGTTGCTGCAGGATTATTTCCTGCTGTAGCAAACTGGCTCAAATGTAGATCCTACATCTGTAGATCAATGATAATGCAGTACAGACAAGCTGACACTAGGTGTCACTGCAGCCAAGCCAATGTGTATAAACAGCCACGAAGCCGACAGTGCATCCTAGTTTGCATGGCAGCAGGTGGTAGGAAGAGGGAGGAACATCGAACATATTGAATACTTCACGTTATCCGTCTCTTTGTGTTCTTCAGTTAGCCCCCCCCCCCCCACCAAAAAAAAATAAAATTCGTTGCCACTTTCACTAAATTGGCCCCTGGGGGTGTATGTGTGGTAGCCTTGTTTCATTTGAACATTCTTCAAATATGTCCCTCATTCTCAGGTGAGGGGGGCTCATTTGGGGGGTGTATGAGTATAGCTTACCACACTGTAATTAATCGGCACCTTATTTGACTCACGTGCAAAAGTCAAGCAGTATCAATATCAGCACAGGTTTCTAATGAACTACTAACCTTAACCTAAAAGTGGGTTTGAGAATCAGTTTCTCTATCCAAAAATAGGACAGAAGAAGCAGAACCAACATTGACCATCAAAGGTAAAAAGACCCTATAGACCATTTCCCCACCGCTGTTCTCTGATAGAAGTCATCACACACAGTCTCAGGTGTAGCTCTCGTTACCGTCGGTCCACTGCGTTCTCCTGTGACGTCATTGCGGGTCCCCCCCCCTCCACCATATCAATGTATAATACGAAGATTCCCCGCAACCACAGACAGAGAGATTCCCGCTCCTTAATCCGCTTCAGATTTTCAAGGGTTTAGATTTCCTTGTGTCGTATGTGTGTTTTGGTTTTGTTTTCTCCCGTTTTTTGGCCAAACTCAGTTAATGCACTTTAGCGAAAGATTTAAAGCCAAGGTTTTGTTTCGGTGAATCCAGCGCGGTTTAGGTCTGCTCGTAGCTCGGTGAAGAAACATGGGGATTTAATTCGATTTCCAAAAGGGACGGGAATTGGATCGTGTTGGTACATCAGACAATAGTTGTATTTTAGGTGGTGTCTGTCTGAAAATGAACCACCCGAAGCTATGGAGAGCGTTGCTTTTCATGACGGTGTTGTACCAGTTTGGGACGTCAAACAGATACGGTAAGATGCTGTTGGAGTGTCGGGAACATGAAGTTTTAGTGGGGGGAGAGATGGGAAGAGAAGAGGCAGCGATAGAGGGAAACTTCACTAAGCCGTAGCTAGTGAAGCAGTGTTTGGAATGAGGTCCGCGGTTTAGAGAAATTGATGATTCACACGTTTTTTTCCGTTTACCTTAATAAAGATCTGCAAGGTGTGAATGGCATTACATTTCATCAAAGTAATGAAATCAATCGGAATTGGGAAGAGATATTGAGAAAAAAACATTTGTATTAGTTGGATGTTTTTAAATAGCTTTTGTGTAGGTTTTTGTAACTTCAATTAACAGCTAAAGGTTTAACAATTAACAGCTAAAACAACCACAGTTCACTGTTGACGAGGAAAAGTCAAGAAAGTATAAATGGTTTTCTATTGGTTTTATGAAATACAAGCTTTATAGCTTTCAGAACTGAAGTTTGCAGTATCAGCTTCCTGCTTGCGTGAAGTTTATGCGTTTCAGGACCACGGAGAGCAACTAGGCTACGGCTTAGCGCTACTTGCATTGCCTGTTCAAAGTCTACTCTCCGTCTCTTCTCTGCAAACATTGGTCTCCACTTCCCTGTTTTTACCCCTCTCTTCACCTACTCCTCCCCTCCTCCCCCCGTAACACCATTTAGTTCCACATTGAGCATTATTCTGACTCTCAGATCTCATAATGCCGAGCTCCCTGGTAACAGAGGAGCACCGCCTCATCCCAGCCAGTTACCATGACTACCTGGCGTTATAAAGGTGAAGGTTCAGGGATTTAGTTATTTCTGTATTGTTATTCATCAGAATAATGGAAGCAGTTACTAGGTCATTAAATTAATGTGTTCCCTGTTTGACTTCAACATGCATTAATGTTGTCACTAATCATTTTTTTTACAGCATCTGTGTTCCATCTCCGTGTTTGTCTGTTATGTGGTGGAATATGCTGTCTCCGTAGGTGTTGGCTTGGCCCTAACGAGCTAATTATACGATCCCTTCATCCCTTGTGTTTCTGTTGTACACCGAAGTGCATCTAGCATTAAGTGAATGTGGATAAATGAAAAGAGTTAAAACAAAAGTGTGTGGTGATCTCCGTTTAGAAGCATCCTCTGAACAATCTAAATGAGGGAACAAACACCCTGAATGTACAGGGAACAAACTGAATGAACAGGGAACAAACACCCTGAATGAACAGGGAACAAACACCCTGAATTTACAGGGAACAAACACCCTGAATTTACAGGGAACAAACACCCTGAATGACAGGGAAGCACACAAGCACACTTAATGCTGGGTACATGATGGTGGAGACCAGGAGGTTTTAGCTGGGTACATGATGGAGGAGACCAGGAGGTTTTAACTGGGTACATGATGGAGGAGACCATGTTTTAGCTGGGTACATGATGGAGGAGACCAGGAGGTTTTAGCTGGGTACATGATGGAGGAGACCAGGAGGTTTTAACTGGGTACATGATGGAGGAGACCAGGAGGTTTTAACTGGGTACATGA
Organism: Salvelinus alpinus; assembly: GCF_045679555.1. NCBI lineage: Eukaryota > Metazoa > Chordata > Actinopteri > Salmoniformes > Salmonidae > Salvelinus > Salvelinus alpinus. The sequence continues at coordinate 5,126,109 of NC_092105.1, read as the reverse complement.
TGGAGGAGACCAGGAGGTTTTAGCTGGGTACATGATGGAGGAGACCAGGAGGTTTTAGCTGGGTACATGATGGAGGAGACCAGGAGGTTTTAACTGGGTACATGATGGAGGAGACCAGGAGGTTTTAGCTGGGTACATGATGGAGGAGACCATGTTTTAGCTGGGTACATGATGGAGGAGACCAGGAGGTTTTAGCTTGGTACATGATGGAGGAGACCATGTTTTAGCTGGGTACATGATGGAGGAGACCATGTTTTAGCTGGGTACATGATGGAGGAGACCATGTTTTAGCTGGGTACATGATGGAGGAGACCATGAGGTTTTAGCTGGGTACATGATGGAGGAGACCATGTTTTAGCTGGGTACATGATGGAGACCAGGAGGTTTAAACTGGGTACATGATGGAGGAGACCAGGAGGTTTTAACTGGGTACATGATGGAGGAGACCAGGAGGTTTTAACTGGGTACATGATGGAGGAGACCAGGAGGTTTTAGCTGGGTACATGATGGAGGAGACCATGTTTTAGCTGGGTACATGATGGAGGAGACCAGGAGGTTTTAATTGGGTACATGATGGAGGAGACCAGGAGGTTTTAACTGGGTACATGATGGAGGTGACCAGGAGGTTTTAGCTGGGTACATGATGGAGGAGACCAGGAGGTTTTAGCTGGGTACATGATGGAGGAGACCAGGAGGTTTTAGCTGGGTACATGATGGAGGAGACCAGGAGGTTTTAACTGGGTACATGATGGAGGAGACCAGGAGGTTTTAACTGGGTACATGATGGAGGAGACCAGGAGGTTTTAGCTGGGTACATGATGGAGGAGACCAGGAGGTTTTAGCTGGGTACATGATGGAGGAGACCAGGAAGTTTTAACTGGGAACATGATGGAGGAGACCATGTTTTAGCTGGGTACATGATGGAGGAGACCAGGAGGTTTTAGCTGAGTACATGATGGAGGAGACCAGGAGGTTTTAGCTGGGTACATGATGGAGACCAGGAGGTTTTAGCTGGGTACATGATGGAGGAGACCAGGAGGTTTTAACTGGGTACATGATGGAGACCAGGAGGTTTTAGCTGGGTACATGATGGAGGAGACCAGGAGGTTTTAGCTGGGTAAATGATGGAGGAGACCAGGAGGTTTTAGCTGGGTACATGATGGAGGAGACCAGGAGGTTTTAGCTGGGTACATGATGGAGGAGACCATGAGGTTTTAGCTGGGTAAATGATAGCGGAGACCAGGAGGTTTTGACTGGGTACATGATGGAGACCAGGAGGTTTTAGCTGGGTACATGATAGCGGAGACCAGGAGGTTTTGACTGGGTACATGATGGAGACCAGGAGGTTTTAACTGGGTACATGATGGAGGAGACCAGGAGGTTTTAGCTGGGTACATGATGGAGGTGACCAGGAGGTTTTAACTGGGTACATGATGGAGGAGACAAGGAGGTTTTAACTGGGTAAATGATGGAGGAGACCAGGAGGTTTTAGCTGGGTACATGATGGAGGAGACCAGGAGGTTTTAACTGGGTAAATGATGCGTGCGGACACACTGAACTCTTTGGTTCCACTCTAGGCAAAATAAGGGCAATTCCGGTTATACATTTAGTTACCAAAGACCGGGTTATACTCTGAACCTGCACTCCAGACACGTTCAATCAAATCGCTCAAAGTATTTGAAAGATGTCTGGTCTTCTGGGAGGATTCATGTGTTTGTGTGTCTGACATTGTGGATGTGTTTGTTCTGTGCTATCTGTCTGTGTATACTAGCTAAAGGCTAATAGCCATGGAAGAGATCAGTCCTGTCCAGGCAGCTGTCTGAAGATGTCAAAACTGAGGTCTGTGAGAGCATTATCTCTCTCCTCCACTGGTTTCAGGTCTTAATCAATACTGAGGTCTGTGAGAGCATTATCTCTCTCCTCCACTGGTTTCAGGTCTTAATCAATACTGAGGTCTGTGAGAGCATTATCTCTCTCCTCCACTGGTTTCAGGTCTTAATCATTACTGAGGTCTGTGAGAGCATTATCTCTATCCTCCACTGGTTTCAGGTCTTAAACAATACTGAGGTCTGTGAGAGCATTATCCCTCTCCTCCACTGGTTTCAGGTCTTAAACAATACTGAGGTCTGTGAGAGCATTATCTCTCTCCTCCACTGGTGTGAGGTCTTAATCATTACTGAGGTCTGTGAGAGCATTATCTCTCTCCCCCACTGGTTTAAGTTCTTAATCAATCACAACAGTTCACTATTGTCAGTTACTGCTGTTTTATTGACAAGCTCTGTGCTATGTTATATTCCTCATTACATTTGACGCCTGAAACCAGACCTCAACAACAAGAATGACATACGACCGTTTCCTCTGCTGGGGAGAGAGAATGACAGGAATAACAGTTAGCCAGTTACTCTGAGCCCCACCTCACCTCACCTCCATCTAGTCCAGTTCAGACTTTACTCTGGGCCCCACCTCCATCTAGTCCAGTTCAGACTTTACTCTGGGCCTCACACCATCTAGTCCAGTTCAGACTTTACTCTGAGCCCCACCTCACCTCACCTCCATCTAGACCAGTTCAGACTTTACTCTGAGCCCCACCTCCATCTAGTCCAGTTCTGACTTTACTCTGAGCCCCACCTCACCTCACCTCCATCTAGTCCAGTTCAGACTTTACTCTGAGCCCCACCTCCATCTAGTCCAGTTCAGACTTTACTCTGGGCCCCACCTCACCTCACCTCCATCTAGTCCAGTTCAGACTTTACTCTGAGCCCCACCTCCATCTAGTCCAGTTCAGACTTTACTCTGAGCCCCACCTCCATTTAGTCCAGTTCAGACTTTACTCTGAGCCCCACCTCCATCTAGTCCAGTTCAGACTTTACTCTGAGCCCCACCTCCATCTAGTCCAGTTCAGACTTTACTCTGAGCCCCACCTCCATCTAGTCCAGTTCAGACTTTACTCTGAGCCCCACCTCCATCTAGTCCAGTTCAGACTTTACTCTGGGCCCCACCTCCATCTAGTCCAGTTCAGACTTTACTCTGGGCCCACCTCCATCTAGACCAGTTCAGACTTTACTCTGAGCCCCACCTCACCTCACCTCCATCTAGACCAGTTCAGACTTTACTCTGAGCCCCACCTCACCTCACCTCCATCTAGACCAGTTCAGACTTTACTCTGAGCCCCACCTCCATCTAGTCCAGTTCAGACTTTACTCTGAGCCCCACCTCCATCTAGTCCAGTTCAGACTTTACTCTGAGCCCCACCTCACCTCACCTCCATCTAGTCCAGTTCAGACTTTACTCTGAGCCCCACCTCCATCTAGTCCAGTTCAGACTTTACTCTGAGCCCCACCTCCATCTAGTCCAGTTCAGACTTTACTCTGAGCCCCACCTCCATCTAGTCCAGTTCAGACTTTACTCTGAGCCCCACCTCCATCTAGTCCAGTTCAGACTTTACTCTGAGCCCCACCTCCATCTAGTCCAGTTCAGACTTTACTCTGAGCCCCACCTCCATCTAGACCAGTTCAGACTTTACTCTGAGCCCCACCTCCAACTAGACCAGTTCAGACTTTACTCTGAGCCCCACCTCCAACTAGTCCAGTTCAGACTTTACTCTGGGACCCACCTCCATCTAGACCAGTTCAGACTCTAAACCTAACCGTAACCCCAAACCTTCATCATCAGTTTGTCCACACACACACACACACACACACACACACACACACACACACACACACACACACACACACACACACACACACACACACACACACACACACACACACACACACACACACACACACACACAACCTCTATGGTCTGTTTGACCAGCTGTGGCCAACACATACTCCCTACACCTCCCTCCACGTCCCTCCACCTCCCTCCATACTCCCTCCATACTCCCTCCATCTCCCTCCACCTCCCTCCACCTCCCTCCATACTCCCTCCATACTCCCTCCACCTCCCTCCACCTCCCTCCACCTTCCTCCACCTCCCTCCACCTCCCTCCACCTCCCTCCACCTCCCTCCATACTCCCTCCACCTCCCTCCACCTCCCTCCACCTCCCTCCATACTCCCTCCACCTCCCTCCATACTCCCTCCATACTCCCTCCACCTCCCTCCACCTCCCTCCATACTCCCTCCACCTCCCTCCACCTCCCTCCACCTCCCTCCATACTCCCTCCACCTCCCTCCACCTCCCTCCATACTCCCTCCATACTCCCTCCACCTCCCTCCACTTCCCTCCATACTCCCTCCACCTCCCTCCATACTCCCTCCATACTCCCTCCACCTCCCTCCACCTCCCCCCATACTCCCTCCACTTCCCTCCATACTCCCTCCACCTCCCTCCATACTCCCTCCATCTCCCTCTATACTCCCTCCACGTCCATCCACCTCCCTCCACCTCCCTCCATACTCCCTCCACCTCCCTCCATACTCCATCCACGTCCATCCACCTCCCTCCACCTCCCTCCACCTCCCTCCACCTCCCTCCATACTCCCTCCACCTCCCTCCACCTCCCTCCACCTCCCTCCACCTCCCTCCACCTCCCTCCATACTCCCTCCATCTCCCTCCATACTCCCTCCACGTCCATCCACCTCCCTCCACCTCCCTCCATACTCCCTCCACCTCCCTCCATACTCCATCCACGTCCATCCACCTCCCTCCACCTCCCTCCACCCCCCTCCACCTCCCTCCATACTCCCTCCACCTCCCTCCATACTCCATCCACGTCCATCCACCTCCCTCCACCTCCCTCCATACTCCATCCACCTCCCTCCATACTCCATCCACCTCCCTCCACCTCCCTCCACCTCCCTCCACCTCCCTCCATACTCCCTCCACCTCCCTCCATACTCCCTCCACGTCCATCCACCTCCCTCCATACTCCATCCACCTCCCTCCATACTCCCTCCACCTCCCTCCATACTCCCTCCACCTCCCTCCATACTCCCTCCATCTCCCTCCATACTCCCTCCACTTCCCTCCACCTCCCTCCACCTCCCTCCACCTCCCTCCATACTCCCTCCACCTCCCTCCATACTCCCTCCACGTCCATCCACCTCCCTCCACCTCCCTCCACCTCCCTCCACCTCCCTCCATACTCCCTCCACCTCCCTCCATACTCCATCCACGTCCATCCACCTCCCTCCACCTCCCTCCATACTCCATCCACCTCCCTCCATACTCCATCCACCTCCCTCCACCTCCCTCCACCTCCCTCCACCTCCCTCCATACTCCCTCCACCTCCCTCCATACTCCCTCCACGTCCATCCACCTCCCTCCATACTCCATCCACCTCCCTCCATACTCCCTCCACCTCCATCCACCTCCCTCCACCTCCCTCCATACTCCATCCACCTCCCTCCATACTCCATCCACCTCCCTCCACCTCCCTCCACCTCCCTCCACCTCCCTCCATACTCCCTCCACCTCCCTCCATACTCCCTCCACGTCCATCCACCTCCCTCCATACTCCATCCACCTCCCTCCATACTCCCTCCACCTCCCTCCATACTCCCTCCACCTCCCTCCACCTCCCTCCATACTCCCTCCACCCCCCTCCACCTGCCTCCACCTCCCTCCACCTCCTTCCACCTCCCTCCACCTCCCTCCATAATCCCTCCACGTCCATTTACCTCCCTCCATCTCCCTCCATACTCCATCCACCTCCCTCCACCTGCCTCCATCTCCCTCCACGTCCATCCACCTCCCTCCACCTCGCTCCACCTCCCTCCACCTCCCTCCATACTCCATCCATCTCCCTCCACCTCCCTCCACCTCCATCCACCTCCCTCCATACTCCCTCCACGTCCATCCACCTCCCTCCATACTCCCTCCACCTCCCTCCACCTCCCTCCACTCCCTCCACCTCCCTCCATACTCCCTCCACCTCCCTCCACCTCCCTCCATACTCCATCCACCTCCCTCCACCTCCCTCCATACTCCATCCACCTCCCTCCACCTGCTTCCATACTCCCTCCACCTCCCTCCACCTCCCTCCACCTCCCTCCACTCCCTCCACCTCCCTCCATACTCCCTCCACCTCCCTCCACCTCCCTCCATACTCCATCCACCTCCCTCCACCTCCCTCCATACTCCCTCCACGTCCATCCACCTCCCTCCACGTCCATCCACCTCCCTCCACCTCCCTCCATACTCCTTCCACCTCCCTCCACCTGCCTCCATCTCCCTCCACGTCCATCCACCTCCCTCCACCTCGCTCCACCTCCCTCCACCTCCCTCCACCTCCCTCCACCTCCCTCCATACTCCCTCCACGTCCATCCACCTCCCTCCACCTCCCTCCACCTCCCTCCACGTCCATCCACCTCCCTCCACCTCCCTCCACCTCCCTCCACGTCCATCCACCTCCCTCCACCTCCCTCCACCTCCCTCCATACTCCCTCCACCTCCCTCCATACTCCATCCACCTCCCTCCACCTCCCTCCACCTCACTCCATACTCCCTCCACCTCCCTCCATACTCCCTCCACGTCCATCCACCTCCCTCCACCTCCCTCCACCTCCCTCCATACTCCCTCCACGTCCATCCACCTCCCTCCACCTCCCTCCATACTCCCTCCACCTCCCTCCACCTCCCTCCACCTCCCTCCATACTCCCTCCACGTCCATCCACCTCCCTCCACCTCCCTCCACCTCCCTCCATACTCCCTCCACCTCCCTCCATACTCCCTCCACCTCCCTTCACCTCCCTCCATACTCCCTCCACCTCCCTCCACCTCCCTCCACCTCGCTCCACCTCCCTCCATACTCCCTCCACCTCCCTCCACCTCCCTCCACCTCCCTCCATACTCCCTCCACCTCCCTCCACCTCCCTCCACCTCCCTCCATACTCCCTCCACCTCCCTCCACCTCCCTCCATACTCCCTCCACCTCCCTCCACCTCCCTCCATACTCCCTCCACCTCCCTCCACCTCCCTCCATACTCCCTCCACCTCCATCCACCTCCCTCCATACTCCCTCCACCTCCCTCCATACTCCCTCCACCTCCCTCCATACTCCCTCCACCTCCCTCCACCTCCCTCCATACTCCCTCCACCTCCCTCCATACTCCCTCCACCTCCCTCCATACCTTTTTTTGGAATATCATTATATTTGTTTTTTTTAGGTTAACGGTCAGAGCCCAGGTCTGACAGAACCTGTGAAGATGATCTAGGTGCTGCTGAGACCCCTCTTTAGTGGGAGACAGCAGCACCAGGTCATCTGCGTACAGCAGACACTTGATTTCCGTGTTGTGTAGGGTGATACCAGGTGCTGCCGATTCTTCTAATGTTTTTGCCAATTCATTAATGTAGATGTTAAATAGTGTTGGACTTATTGGGCAGCCCTGTTTCACTCCCCGCCCCTGAGAGAAGAAGTCTGTTTGCATGTTGCCAATTTTAACCGCACATTTGTTTTTAGTGTACATTGATTTAATAAAATCATATGTTTTCCCTCCAATACCACTTTCTATTAGTTTATAAAAAAGACCTTCGTGCCAAATTGAATCAAATGCTTTCTTGAAATCTACAAAACACGAGTAGATTTTGCTTTTGTTTTGGTTAACTTGTTTATCAATTAGAGTGTGGAGGGTGTAAATGTGGTCTGTTGTACGATCATTTTTTAGAAATCCAATCTGGCTTCTGCTCAGGACGTTGTGTTCGTCAAGGAAATGATGTAGTCTGCTATTTATAATACTGCAGAGAATCTTCCCCAAGTTGCTGTTAACGCAAATTCCTCTGTAATTATTTGGGTCAAATTTGTCTCCATTTTTATAGATTGGTGTGATCAATCCCTGGTTCCAAATATCGGGGAAAATACCTGCAGTGAGGATAATGTTGAAGAGTTTGAGTATAGCCAATTTGAATTTGTGGTCTGTATATTTGATCATTTCATTTAAAATACCATCAGCACCACAGGCCTTTTTGTGTTGGAGAGTGCATAGTTTTTCCAATAAATCTTCTTCTGTAATTGGGGTATCCACAGGATTCTGATAGTCTTTGACTGCTAATTCAAGGATTTGTAATTTTCTTGTATATCTTTTTGTTCTGGGCTCTTTGTTATATTGCTGTAGAGGTTTGCAAAGTGATTTCTCCACATATCCCCATGTTGGATAGCCAATTCCTCATGATGAGGTCTGTTTAATTTATTCCAATTCTCCCAGAAGTGGTTTGATTCTATGGATTCCTCAATTCCATCCAGCTGATTTCTAATGTGCTGTTCCTTTTTTGTTCTTAGGGTGTGTTTGCTTCAGTGTTTCTCCATATTGAAGGCGTATATTTTTGTTGTCTGGTTCTCTGTGTTTTTGATTAGATATATTTCTCAATGACTTTCTTAGATTTTTGCAATCATTATCAAACCATTTTTCATTATCTGTTATTTCTGGTTTGCTCTTATGCTTCTTTAGATTAGCCAAGGAGGCTAATTTGTCAAATATAAAGTTTATGTTCCTAATGGCCAAATTTACACCTTCATTGCTGGAGGAGAATGTTAAGGCTAAAAAGTTATCCAGGAGAGATTGTATTTTTTGGCTGCTAATTGTATTTCTGTACTGTTTGCACTCCATCTATAGACCTGTTTAGTACCATGTCACAGATACACTGTGATTTTACTGTTGTCTGAGAGAGGTGTTAGTGGGCTGACTGTGAAGGCTCTGAGAGACTCTGGGTTGAGGTCGGTGAGGAAGTAGTCTACAGTGCTGCTGCCAAGGGATGAGCTGTAGGTGTACCTACCAAAAGAGTCTCCTCTCAGCCTGCCATTGACTATGTACAGACCCAGTGTTCGACAGAGCCTCAGGAGCTGTACTCCGTTTTTGATTTTCACTTTGTCATAGTTGTTTCTGTGGGGGTATGTGGGAAGGGAAAGGTTGTTGCTTCCTGGTAGGTGTTTGTCCCCATGACTGTTAATAGTGTCTAGTTCTTCTGCTGTTCGCTCTCTCTCTCTCCTCTCTCCTCTCTCTCTCTCTCTCCCCCCTCTCTCTCACTCCTCTCTCTCTCCCCCCTCTCTCTGTCTCTCTAGCAAAGGCAACATAACAGAAAACAGCATGCACTTCTCCGTGTGACATATTCTCATTCTCTTCCACAGTGCGAGACAGAGTGAATACAGGAACCTCATGCTGTTTGCTGTTATGTCACATGTGATTGTATGTCTGTACAGTGTGATCAGACTTGAGTGTACGTTGGGTTTGTTCCTCTGATAGCTGATCTCGTGTGGACAGTGGACAGAAGTACGTAATATAAATTTATCGAGTATCTGGCGCAGCGTTTTGGTTCTGGGTTGCTGAGATTACTTAAAGCAGATGCTTGATGAGTGTGTGATGCGCGTACATCTAACATTAGTAGAGCAGGTAGTCTCTTTAGAAGTTACTCTAACAGTTTTCAATCAATTAATGCTTTTAACAGAGCTGCTATTAATCTCTCTGTCTCTCTCTCTCCCCCTCCTCTCTCTCTCCCTCTCTCTCTCCCCCTCCCCCTCTCCCTCTCCCTCTCCCTCTCCCTCTCCCTCTCCCTCTCCCTCTCTCTCTCTCTCTCTCTCTCTCTCTCTCTCTCTCTCTCTCTCTCTCTCACCATATCTCTCTCCCCCCTCACCATATCTCTCTCTCTCCCTCCCTCCCCCTCTCTCTCTCTCTCTCTCTCTCTCTCAGGTTGTGTGTTTGAGAGGAGGCTGTGCTCCAGGGAGCAGTTCTGCTCTGATGGTGAGTATCCTGTCCTGTGTGTCTAGGAGATACCGAGCGCATAGCGGGCCCCCACACACACGCATGTGTATGTGTATGTGTGTGGAGGGGGGGGGGGGTGCTAAGCGCTCGGTATCTCCTAGAGAGTAACACACATTTGGTCCAGATAAGCCATGTAATACAGAGGGACACTGGCAGGAAGACACAGTTCCAGTCAGTGAACCTCAGGCATATCCTGGTCCCCCAAACAACCCAATCACCCTCTTCCTGTATCTCCCTCTCTCCGCATGTAGTGTTTACTACAGTTTGCATAAACCCAAAATGTACAGGAATGGACTAAGCACGCACCCCTGAGGGGGCACCCATGTTGAGGGTCAGTATGGCAGATGTGTTGTTGCCTACCCTTACCACCTGGGGGCGACCCGTCAAGACGTCCAGGATCCAGTTGCAGGTGTTGAATCTCATGGTCCGGAGCTTAGTCATTAACTTGGTCACATAGACTATGGTGGTCTGCTTGAAACATGTAGATATTACAGACTGGGTCAGGGAGAGTTTGAACATGTCAGTGAAGACACCTGCCAGCTGGTCCACGTATGCTTTTAATACGTGTCCTTGTAATCCGTCTGGCCCTGCGGCCTTGCGAATGTTAACCTGTTTAAAGGTCCTACTCACATCGCTACGGAGAGCGAGATCACACAGTCGTCCAGAACTGCTGGTGCTCTCATGCATGGTTCAGTATTGCTTTCCTCAAAGCGAGCCTAGAAGGCATTTAGCACGTCTGGAATGCTTGTGTCACTGGACACAAACAAAGAGGTAAAAAACGATTTTAGTTTCCCTGCATTACAGTCCCCGGCCACTAGGAGTGCTGCTTCTGGATGAGCATTTTCTTGTTTGCTTATGGCCATATATAGTTGGTTGAGTGGCCTTTATACAGCTCGTTGAGTGGCCTTGATACAGCTCGTTGAGTGGCCTTTATACAGCTCGTTGAGTGGCCTTTATACAGCTCGTTGAGTGGCCTTTATACAGCTCGTTGAGTGGCCTTTATACAGCTCGTTGAGTGGCCTTTATACAGCTTATTGAGTGGCCTTTATACAGCTCGTTGAGTGGCCTTTATACAGCTCGTTGAGTGGCCTTTATACAGCTCGTTGAGTGGCCTTTATACAGCTCGTTGAGTGGCCTTTATACAGCTCGTTGAGTGGCCTTTATACAGCTCATTGAGTGGCCTTTATACAGCTCGTTGAGTGGCCTTTATACAGCTCATTGAGTGGCCTTTATACAGCTCGTTGAGTGGCCTTTATACAGCTCGTTGAGTGGCCTTTATACAGCTCGTTGAGTGGCCTTTATACAGCTCGTTGAGTGGCCTTTATACAGCTTGTTGAGTGGCCTTTATACAGCTCGTTGAGTGGCCTTTATACAGCTCGTTGAGTGGCCTTATACAGCTCGTTGAGTGGCCTTTATACAGCTTGTTGAGTGGCCTTTATACAGCTCGTTGAGTGGCCTTTATACAGCTCGTTGAGTGGCCTTTATACAGCTCGTTGAGTGGCCTTTATACAGCTCGTTGAGTGGCCTTTATACAGCTCGTTGAGTGGCCTTTATACAGCTCGTTGAGTGGCCTTTATACAGCTCGTTGAGTGGCCTTTATACAGCTTGTTGAGTGGCCTTTATACAGCTCGTTGAGTGGCCTTTATACAGCTCGTTGAGTGGCCTTATACAGCTCGTTGAGTGGCCTTTATACAGCTTGTTGAGTGGCCTTTATACAGCTCGTTGAGTGGCCTTTATACAGCTTATTGAGTGGCCTTTATACAGCTCGTTGAGTGGCCTTTATACAGCTCGTTGAGTGGCCTTTATACAGCTCGTTGAGTGGCCTTTATACAGCTCGTTGAGTGGCCTTTATACAGCTCGTTGAGTGGCCTTTATACAGCTTATTGAGTGGCCTTTATACAGCTCGTTGAGTGGCCTTTATACAGCTCATTGAGTGGCCTTTATACAGCTCGTTGAGTGGCCTTTATACAGCTCGTTGAGTGGCCTTTATACAGCTCGTTGAGTGGCCTTTATACAGCTCGTTGAGTGGCCTTTATACAGCTCGTTGAGTGGCCTTTATACAGCTTGTTGAGTGGCCTTTATACAGCTCGTTGAGTGGCCTTTATACAGCTCGTTGAGTGGCCTTATACAGCTCGTTGAGTGGCCTTTATACAGCTTGTTCAGTGGCCTTTATACAGCTCGTTGAGTGGCCTTTATACAGCTCGTTGAGTGGCCTTTATACAGCTCGTTGAGTGGCCTTTATACAGCTCGTTGAGTGGCCTTTATACAGCTCGTTGAGTGGCCTTTATACAGCTCGTTGAGTGGCCTTTATACAGCTCGTTGAGTGGCCTTTATACAGCTCGTTGAGTGGCCTTTATACAGCTTGTTGAGTGGCCTTTATACAGCTCGTTGAGTGGCCTTTATACAGCTCGTTGAGTGGCCTTATACAGCTCGTTGAGTGGCCTTTATACAGCTTGTTGAGTGGCCTTTATACAGGTCGTTGAGTGGCCTTTATACAGCTTATTGAGTGGCCTTTATACAGCTCGTTGAGTGGCCTTTATACAGCTCGTTGAGTGGCCTTTATACAGCTCGTTGAGTGGCCTTTATACAGCTCGTTGAGTGGCCTTTATACAGCTCGTTGAGTGGCCTTTATACAGCTTATTGAGTGGCCTTTATACAGCTCGTTGAGTGGCCTTTATACAGCTCATTGAGTGGCCTTTATATAGCTCGTTGAGTGGCCTTTATACAGCTCGTTGAGTGGCCTTTATACAGCTTATTGAGTGGCCTTTATACAGCTCGTTGAGTGGCCTTTATACAGCTCATTGAGTGGCCTTTATACAGCTCGTTGAGTGGCCTTTATACAGCTTGTTGAGTGGCCTTTATACAGCTCATTGAGTGGCCTTTATACAGCTCGTTGAGTGGCCTTTATACAGCTTGTTGAGTGGCCTTTATACAGCTCGTTGAGTGGCCTTTATACAGCTCGTTGAGTGGCCTTATACAGCTCGTTGAGTGGCCTTTATACAGCTTATTGAGTGGCCTTTATACAGCTCGTTGAGTGGCCTTTATACAGCTCATTGAGTGGCCTTTATACAGCTCGTTGAGTGGCCTTTATACAGCTCGTTGAGTGGCCTTTATACAGCTCATTGAGTGGCCTTTATACAGCTCGTTGAGTGGCCTTTATACAGCTCATTGAGTGGCCTTTATACAGCTCGTTGAGTGGCCTTTATACAGCTCGTTGAGTGGCCTTTATACAGCTCGTTGAGTGGCCTTTATACAGCTTGTTGAGTGGCCTTTATACAGCTCGTTGAGTGGCCTTTATACAGCTCGTTGAGTGGCCTTTATACAGCTCGTTGAGTGGCCTTTATACAGCTCGTTGAGTGGCCTTTATACAGCTCATTGAGTGGCCTTTATACAGCTCGTTGAGTGGCCTTTATACAGCTCGTTGAGTGGCCTTTATACAGCTCATTGAGTGGCCTTTATACAGCTCGTTGAGTGGCCTTTATACAGCTCATTGAGTGGCCTTTATACAGCTCGTTGAGTGGCCTTTATACAGCTCGTTGAGTGGCCTTTATACAGCTCGTTGAGTGGCCTTTATACAGCTTGTTGAGTGGCCTTTATACAGCTCGTTGAGTGGCCTTTATACAGCTCGTTGAGTGGCCTTTATACAGCTCGTTGAGTGGCCTTTATACAGCTTGTTGAGTGGCCTTTATACAGCTCGTTGAGTGGCCTTTATACAGCTCGTTGAGTGGCCTTATACAGCTCGTTGAGTGGCCTTTATACAGCTCGTTGAGTGGCCTTTATACAGCTCGTTGAGTGGCCTTTATACAGCTCGTTGAGTGGCCTTTATACAGCTCGTTGAGTGGCCTTTATACAGCTCGTTGAGTGGCCTTTATACAGCTCGTTGAGTGGCCTTTATACAGCTCGTTGAGTGGCCTTTATACAGCTTATTGAGTGGCCTTTATACAGCTCGTTGAGTGGCCTTTATACAGCTCGTTGAGTGGCCTTTATACAGCTCGTTGAGTGGCCTTTATACAGCTTGTTGAGTGGCCTTTATACAGCTCGTTGAGTGGCCTTTATACAGCTCGTTGAGTGGCCTTATACAGCTCGTTGAGTGGCCTTTATACAGCTCGTTGAGTGGCCTTTATACAGCTCGTTGAGTGGCCTTTATACAGCTCGTTGAGTGGCCTTTATACAGCTCGTTGAGTGGCCTTTATACAGCTCGTTGAGTGGCCTTTATACAGCTCGTTGAGTGGCCTTTATACAGCTCGTTGAGTGGCCTTTATACAGCTCGTTGAGTGGCCTTTATACAGCTCGTTGAGTGGCCTTTATACAGCTCGTTGAGTGGCCTTTATACAGCTCGTTGAGTGGCCTTTATACAGCTCGTTGAGTGGCCTTATACAGCTCGTTGAGTGGCCTTTATACAGCTTGTTGAGTGGCCTTTATACAGCTCGTTGAGTGGCCTTTATACAGCTCGTTGAGTGGCCTTTATACAGCTCGTTGAGTGGCCTTTATACAGCTCGTTGAGTGGCCTTTATACAGCTCGTTGAGTGGCCTTTATACAGCTCGTTGAGTGGCCTTTATACAGCTCGTTGAGTGGCCTTTATACAGCTCGTTGAGTGGCCTTTATACAGCTCGTTGAGTGGCCTTTATACAGCTCGTTGAGTGGCCTTTATACAGCTCGTTGAGTGGCCTTTATACAGCTCGTTGAGTGGCCTTTATACCGCTCGTTATTGATGAAAGCTCTCTCGGTAAATAGTATGATCTGCAGCTTATTCATGAGGAATTCTAACTCAGACGAGCAAAACACTTCAGACTTCATTTAATATTTGAGAGAGAATGAGGTGTATATTATCCCATGTTGTTCCTGTAACGATTCTCGTTGGTGGAAGGAGAGGAGGACCAAAATGCAGCGTGGTAAATTTTTGTCATATTTAATTAAAACTGAACACTACACAAAACAACAACCAGGGAAAATGAAACAGTTCTGCCAGGTGAACATACACTTAACAGAAAACAATCACCCACAACCAAAATGGAAAACAGGCTACCTAAATATAGCTCCCAATCAGAGACAACGATAGACAGCTGCCTCTGATTGGGAACCACACCAGGCCAAACACAGAAATAGACAACCTAGACATACAACATAGAATGCCCACTCAGATCACACCCTGACCAAACAAAACATAGACACATACAAAGCAATCTATGGTCAGGGCGTGACAGTTCCCGTGTAACTCAGTTGGTAGAGCATGGCTCTTGGAGCGCTAGGGTTGTCGGTTCGATTCCCACGGGGGACCAGTAAGGGAAAAGTATGAAAATGTATGTCACTCACAACTGTAAGCCGCTCTGGATAAGAGCGTCTGCTAAAATATTAAATGTTATTCAGCCACGACTCTGAGAAACATTAGGACATTACAGTTATTCAGTTCCTGTTGATAGATTTCTTCTCTAGTAAATTGCACATTTGACAGACACATGACCTTAGCTATCTAGGTACCACAGACACATAACCTTAGCTAGCTAGGTACCACAGACACATAACCTTAGCTAGCTAGGTACCACAGACACATAACCTTAACTAGCTAGGTACCACAGACACATAACCTTAGCTAGCTAGGTACCACAGACACATAACCTTAGCTATCTAGGTACGACAGACACATAACCTTAGCTAGATAGGTAAGACAGACACATAATCTTAGCTAGCTAGGTACCACAGACACATAACCTTAGCTAGCTAGGTACCACAGACACATAACCTTAGCTAGATAGGTACCACAGACACATAACCTTAGCTAGATAGGTACCACTGCTGAATCATATTTTGGATCTGTTTAGTGGATATATCAATTCAATTCAATTCAAGGGGCTTTATTGGCATGGGAAACATGTGTTAACATTGCCAAAGCAAGTGAGGTAGATAATATACAAAAGTGAAATAAACAATACAAATTAACAGTAAACATTACACATACAGAAGTTTCAAAACAAAAAAGACATTACAAATGTCATATTATATATATACAGTGTTGTAACAATGTACAAATGGTTAAAGCACACAAGTTAAAATAAATAAGCATAAATATGGGTTGTATTTACAATGGTGTTTGTTCTTCACTGGTTGCCCTTTTCTTGTGGCAACAGGTCACAAATCTTGCTGCTGTGATGGCACACTGTGGAATTTCACCCAGTAGATATGGGAGTTTATCAAAATTGGATTTGTTTTCGAATTCTTTGTGGATCTGTGTAATCTGAGGGAAATATGTCTCTCTAATATGGTCATACATTGGGCAGGAGGTTAGGAAGTGCAGCTCAGTTTCCACCTCATTTTGTGGGCAGTGAGCACATAGCCTGTCTTCTCTTGAGAGCCATGTCTGCCTACGGCGGCCTTTCTCAATAGCAAGGCTATGCTATTTTGAATTTGCACGGACTACCCTGTGTGTTACGGTGTATGCCATATTATGGTGATGAGTATATCTCTGCTGATTGGCTCAGTGTTATGATGTGTGTGTGTGTGTTGTGGTGAGGAGGCTACAGTATGTGGGATAGGGTGTGTGGCTGAGTTAATACATACTGATACTGTCTACAGTATGTGGGATAAGGTGTGTGGCTGAGTTAATACATACTGATACTGTCTACAGTATGTGGGATAAGGTGTGTGGCTGAGTTAATACATATTGATACTGTCTACAGTATGTGGGATAAGGTGTGTGGCTGAGTTAATACATATTGATACTGTCTACAGTATGTGGGATAAGGTGTGTGGCTGAGTTAATACATACTGATACTGTCTACAGTATGTGGGATAAGGTGTGTGGCTGAGTTAATACATACTGATACTGTCTACAGTATGTGGGATAAGGTGTGTGGCTGAGTTAACACATACTGATACTGTCTACAGTATGTGGGATAAGGTGTGTGGCTGAGTTAAAACCTGTTATGGCTGCAAGCCCGACGCCGGTACACCTATGACAACATCCAGCTCAAGTGCAGGGCGCGAAATTCAAAATCTATTTTTTTTTAATATTTAACTTTCACACATTAACAAGTCCAATACAGCATTTGAAAGATAAACATCTTGTGAATCCAGCCAACATGTCCGATTTTTTCAATGTATTACAGCAAAAACACCACGTATATTTATGTTAGCTCACCACCAAATACAAAAGAGGACAGACATTTTTCACAGCACCGGTAGCATGCAGGTAGCATCATAGCTACAGTCAGAAATAGCACGGGAGTAGCCAGAGTAAATACAGACACCAACGTCAACTACCTAATTACACATCATAAAACATTTCAGAAAAATATATGGTGGATAGCAAATGAAAGACAAAGATCTTGTGAATACAGCCAATATTTCCGATTTTTTTAATGTTTTACAGCGAAAACACCACGTATATTTATGTTAGCTCACCACCAAATACAAAAGACAGACAGACATTTTTCACAGCAACGGTAGCATGCAGGTAGCATGCACAAAGCCAACCTAACTAACCTAGAACCAACCTAAATAACCTAGAAAAAACTCCCTCAGATGACAGTCCTATAACATGTTACACAATAAATCTATGTTTTGTTCGAAAAATGTGCATATTTGAGCTATAAATCAGTTTTACATTACTGCTACCATCATAGCTACCATCATAGCTACAGTCAGAAATCGCACGGGAGTAGCCAGAGTAAATACAGACACCAACGTCAACTACCTAATTACTCATCATAAAACATTTCAGAAAAATATATGGTGGATAGCTAATGAAAGACAAAGATCTTGTGAATACAGCCAATATTTCCGATTTTTGAAGTGTTTTACAGCGAAAACACAATATATCGTTATATTAGCTTACTACAATAGCTAACATACAGCAGCATTGATTCAAGACAAACGGTAGCGATAGCACAGTTCGACAGATATATGAAATCGCATCCCAAATTGGGTCCTTATCTTTGTTGATCTTCCATCAGAATGTTGTACAAGGGGTCCTTTCTTCAGAACCGTCTTTGTTTGGATCCAGAACGAACTATTTCCCTCTTGGATTAGCAAGCACACTGGCCGTGCGGCGCTAACCTCTCCTTCTTGAACAAATTCCTC
The DNA here is from genome assembly GCF_045679555.1 of Salvelinus alpinus. Lineage (NCBI taxonomy): Eukaryota > Metazoa > Chordata > Actinopteri > Salmoniformes > Salmonidae > Salvelinus > Salvelinus alpinus. The sequence continues at coordinate 5,108,325 of NC_092105.1, read as the reverse complement.
CAAAGCATCACGTCTAAGTCCCGAATAAATTTCAATAATATAATTAAACTATATTGAAAAAACATACTTTAGGATGATATTGTGACTTGTATCAAATAAAATCGAATCCGGAGATCATATTCACCTTTAACGACGGTTTTCCAGGAGGCGACTCCAGGTCGAACTTCGCGCCTTCAAAAAGAAAATAATGGCGCACCTCTCACTCCAAGAGGTTGTATTCAATCCCAGAACGAGATAATCAAGTCATTTCTGCTCTCACTTCCGCATGACACCCAGGGGAAGGTGTATGACGTGTTTCTACAGTCCTAAGTGACATGCCCTTTTATAGACAAGCTCTTGAAGAGAGACATCGCTTTTGGAAATCTCACTTCCGGATAGGAAATGGTCTGTAAAAGGAGTTCTGTTTCACTTAGAGAAATAATTCAAACGGTTTTAGAAACTAGAGAGTGTTTTCTATCCAATAGTAATAATAATATGCATATTGTACGAGCAAGAATTGAGTACGAGGCCGTTTGAAAATGGGCACCTCTTTCCAGTTACTCAATACGCCCCCTGCAGCCATAAGAAGTTAATACATACTGATACTGTCTACAGTATGTGGGATAAGGTGTGTGGCTGAGTTAATACATACTGATACTGTATCTAGATGTGTTTCAGCATTGAAATTGAACGACAATCCATTTGAATTTGCACGGACTACCCTGTGTGTTACGGTGTATGCCATATTATGGTGATGAGTGTGTTTATGTGTGTGTGCGTGTGTGCGTGTGTGTTTGTGTTTATTGTTGTCGTGTATTAGGGAGGGGTAGACACGCACAGGCCACATCTCCCTCCTCCCTCTCTTCCGTCACACCCTCCCTCATTCCCTCCATCTCCTCCCTCACTCCCTCCCTCTCCTCCGTCACTCCCTCCCTCCCTCTTCTCCGTCATTCCCTCCCTCATTCCCTCCCTCTTTCCCTCCCTCACTCCCTCCCTCTCCTCCTTCACTCCCTCCCTCCCTCTTCTCCGTCACTCCCTCCCTCCATCCCTCTTCTCCGTCACTCCCTCCCTCATTCCCTCCCTCATTCCCTCCCTCATTCCCTCCCTCACTCCCTCCCTCTCCTCCGTCACTCCCTCCCTCCCTCTTCTCCGTCACTCCCTCCTTCTCTCCCTCTCCTCCGTCATTCCCTCCATCCCTCTCCTCCATCACTCCCTCCGTCACTCCCTCATTCCCTCCCTCTCCTCTGTCATTCCCTCCCTCCCTCTCCTCCGTCATTCCCTCCCTCCCTCCCTCTCCTCCGTCATTCCCTCCATCCCTCTCCTCCGTCATTCCCTCCCTCTCCTCTCCTCAGCCTCATCAAAGCTCCTCTTCAACACCACATATCGTCTCCCTGGCAACGGTGAAATCATCAGGCTGATAGCAGCTAGGCAGCTGGATCAACGCCCCCACAATCTCTCTCCTTCTCTCTCGCTTTCCTCTCTCTCTCTCCTTCTCTCTCGCTTTCCTCTCTGTCTCTCCTTCTCTTTCGCTTTCCTCTCTCTCTCTCCTTCTCTCTCGCTTTCCTCTCTGTCTCTCCTTCTCTCTCGCTTTCCTCTCTGTCTCTCCTTCTCTCTCGCTTTCCTCTCTCTCTCTCCTTCTCTCTCGCTTTCCTCTCTGTCTCTCCTTCTCTCTCGCTTTCCTCTCTGTCTCTCCTTCTCTCTCGCTTTCCACTCTGTCTCTTCTTCTCTCTCGCTTTCCTCTCTCTCTCTCTCCTTCTCTCTCGCTTTCCTCTCTGTCTCTCCTTCTCTCTCGCTTTCCTCTCTGTCTCTCCTTCTCTCTCGCTTTCCTCTCTGTCTCTCCTTCTCTCTCGCTTTCCTCTCTCTCTCTCCTTCTCTCTCGCTTTCCTCTCTGTCTCTCTTTCTCTCTCGCTTTCCTCTCTCTCTCTCCTTCTCTCTCGCTTTCCTCTCTGTCTCTCCTTCTCTCTCGCTTTCCTCTCTCTCTCTCCTTATCTCTCGCTTTCCTCTCTCTCTCTCTCTCCTCTCTCTCTCTCCTCTCTCGCTTTCCTCTCTCTCTCTCCTTCTCTCTCTTTCCTCTCTGTCTCTCCTTCTCTCGCACTTTCCTCTCTCTCTCTCCTTCTCTCTCACTTTCCTCTCTCTCTCCTTCTCTCTCGCTTTCCTCTCTCTCTCTCCTTCTCTCTTTATCTCTCTGCTCCTCAGAAAGAGGATGAATCACTAGTGCTTACACACTACTCCTCCACACATACGTACACACTCACTCTTCCTTTCTCATCCCTCTCTCTCTCCTCCTTCCTCTCTCTCTCATTCTCATCTCCTCCTTCCTCTTTCTCTCCCTCTCTCATCTCCTCCTTCCTCCCTCTCTCATCTCCTCCTTCCACTCTCTCTCATCTCCTCCTCCTTCCTCTCTCTCTCTCTCTCTCTCTCTCTCTCTCTCTCTCTCTCTCTCTCTCTCTCTCTCTCCCTCTCTCTCTCTCTCTCTCTCATCTCCTCCTTCCTCTCACTCTCTCTCTCTCATCTCCGCCTTCCTCTTTCTCATCTCCTCCTTCCTCTCACTCTCTCTCTCTCATCTCCTCCTCCTTCCTCTCTCTCTCTCATCTCCTCCTTCCTCTCTCTCATCTCCTCTTTCCCCTTTCTCATTACCTCCTTCCTCTCTCTTTCTCTCTCATCTCCTCCTTCCCCTCGCTCATCTCCTCTTTCCCCGTTCTCATTTCCTCCTTCCTCTCTCATCTCCTCCTTCCTCTCACTCATCTCCTTCCTCGCACTCTCTCATCTCCTCCTTCCCCTCGCTCATCTCCTCTTTCCCCGTTCTCATTTCCTCCTTCCTCTCTCATCTCCTCCTTCCTCTCACTCATCTCCTTCCTCGCACTCTCTCATCTCCTCCTTCCTCTCTCTCCTCTCCTCCTTCTCTCTCTCTCTCATTTCCTCCTTCCTCTCTCATCTCCTTCCTTCCCCTCTCTCATCTCCTCCTTCCTCTCTATCTCTCCCTCTCTCTCATCTCCTTCCTCTCTCTCTCATCTCCTCCTTCCTCTCTCTCATCTCCTCCTAATGTGGAATGCTGTTTGGGTCTTCGTCTGTCAAAAAGCCAAGCGCCACCACTACGATCAGTAGCACTGACAAAGTAAAAATACAAATAAGACAAAAAGCCTGCCAACAAGCACACACGATGTGCACAAACACAAACACGATGTGTTTACAATACCACAATGTGTTTACAATAATACCACGATGTGTTTACAATAATACCACGATGTGTTTACAATACCATGATGTGTTTACAATACCACGATGTGGTTACAATAATACCACGATGTGGTTACAATAATACCACGATGTGTTTACAATAATACCACGATGTGTTTACAATAATACCACGATGTGTTTACAATACCACGATGTGTTTACAATACCACGATGTGTTTACAATATTACCACAATGTGTTTACAATAACACGATGTGTTTACAATAACATGATGTGTTTACAATAACATGATGTGTTTACAATAACACGATGTGTTTACAATACCACGATGTGTTTACAATAATACCACGATGTGTTTACAATACCACGATGTGTTTACAATAATACCACGATGTGTTTACAATAATACCACGATGCGTTTACAATAATACCACGATGTGTTTACAATAATACCACGATGTGTTTACAATAATACCACGATGTGTTTACAATACCACGATGTGTTTACAATAATACCACGATGTGTTTACAATAATACCACGATGTGTTTACAATAATACCACGATGTGTTTACAATACCATGATGTGTTTACAATACCACGATGTTGTTACAATAATACCACGATGTGTTTACAATACCACGATGTGTTTACAATACCACGATGTGTTTACAATACCACGATGTGTTTACAATACCACGATGTGTTTACAATAATACCACGATGGCACTTTTAAGATAATAGAAGTTAAGAAAATATTTACTAAAAAAAGTAAAAAACATTTACACAATAAAATAACAATAATGAAGATATATACAGGGGGTACCGGTCCTGAGTCAATCTGCAGGGGTTAGTCAAGGTAATATATACATATAGGCATAGACTAGGCCTACTGACTAAAATCTGGGTTTATGATTGTATTTACATTTTGCCACGGTTTAGTTTGCTAGATGTTAGGTAGCCTATAGACCACGATAGGCCTACATCTCATTTCAGAAATGAGATGTAGGCCTATCGTGGTCTATAGGCTACCTAACATCTAGCAAACTAACAATAACCTAGGAAAGATGTAAAATAAACCCCTTTTAGCAGTTTGCTTAGTTCAAATTGACAGACTAATTTATTTCATATGAATAGAGAGGCGATTTCGAGATAAGTGCTTCTTCCGCCCTGCTGCAATAGGCTACTGAGGATGGGGTCGTAATTTCAATCACTAAATCAAATATTAATAATTATATTGGATGTGAACTGAATAGGCCTATGTTTGTCAACAACAGACAGTGTTTTTTAGTTTTTTTTAACCTGTAGCTTAATCTGACTGTTACTGTTAGCTTACCTGGAGCTGGAAAACAGATTTAATAAATAGCCTATAACAAGGAAAAGAGTTCCATAACTTCCATTTCAAATTTCCACTGAGCGTAAAACCCTTCGCTTGATATGGTTTTCCATAAGCAAAGTCGACATTAGAATGCAGTTTAAACAACCTCTTAGCAAATGTGTATCTAATGTGCTCTAGAGCGCGTAAAGTCGTTTTCCTGTGCTTTGTCGCCCGTTATTTATTAATATGTGTCTCTAATATGGTCATAGTTTTGGCAAGAGGTTAGGAAGTGCAGCTTAGTTTCCACCTCATTTTGTGGACAGTGTGCATATAGCCTGTCTTCTCTTGAGAGTCAGGTCTGCCTACGGCGGCCTCTCTCAATAGCAAGGCTATTATGCTCATTGAGTCTGTACATAGTCAAAGCTTTCCTTCAGTTTGGGTCAGTCACAGTGGTCAGGTTATTCTGTCACTCAGTAACAGCCTCCTCACTGCCTGACAATCAGCAGCAGCAGGTGAAACATATATTTTAAGAAAAATGTCGGCCGCGATGCAAATAAGAAGTAGGCCAAAAACCTGCAACCCTCGACCAATGCATTTCCATTTGCAACCCTCCGACCAATACATTTCCACCTGCAACCCTCGACCAATACATTTCCACCAGCAACCCTCCGACCAATACATTTCCACCTGCAAACCTCGACCAATACATTTCCACCTGCAACCCTCGACCAATACATTTCCACCTGCAACCCTCGACCAATACATTTCCACCTGCAACCCTCGACCAATACATTTCCACCAGCAACCCTCCGACCAATACATTTCCACCTGCAAACCTCGACCAATACATTTCCACCTGCAACCCTCGACCAATACATTTCCACCTGCAAACCTCGACCAATACATTTCCACCTGCAACCCTCGACCAATACATTTCCACCTGCAACCCTCGACCAATACATTTCCACCTGCAACCCTCGACCAATACATTTCCACCAGCAACCCTCGACCAATACATTTCACCTGCAACCCTCGACCAATACATTTCACCTGCAACCCTCGACCAATACATTTCCACCTGCAACCCTCGACCAATACATTTCCACCTGCAACCCTCGACCAATACATTTCCACCTGCAACCCTCCGACCAATACATTTCCACCTGCAACCCTCCGACCAATACATGTCCACCTGCAACCCTCGACCAATACATTTTCTCATTCAACCCTCCGACCAATACATTTTCACCTGCAACCCTCGACCAATACATTTTCACCTGCAACCCTCCGACCAATACATTTCCACCTGCAACCCTCCGACCAATACATTTCCACCTGCAACCCTCCGACCAATACATTTTCACATTCAACCCTCGACCAATACATTTGACCTGCAACCCTCCGACCAATACATGTCCACCTGCAACCCTCGACCAATACATTTTCACCTGCAACCCTCCGACCAATACATTTGACCTGCAACCCTCCGACCAATACATGTCCACCTGCAACCCTCGACCAATACATTTTCACATTCAACCCTCGACCAATACATTTTCACCTGCAACCCTCGACCAATACATTTCACCTGCAATCCTCGACCAATACATTTCCACCTGCAACCCTCCGACCAATAATTTTCACCTGCAACCCTCCGACCAATACATTTTCACCTCCGACATAGTTTTCAAGTAGCCCAATTTGCGGGGAAACCACAGACATGGCAACTCTGGGACCAGATTATGTGTTGTGAAGCTAGGATTAGCCACAATAGTGGAATGTGCGGTTCGCCTTCTAAATAAAAGTCCCTCTTTGAAAGTGATGCAAATGGATACAATTAGTGGAATCATGCCATATTTAGACTAGATAATCCTAAACAATGTGGAGTAATGAAATGTGGTATCAGTCTACTCGGTGACACCCACAGAACACAACTGTGAAGAGTTAACACAAATATTATCGTGGGACTGTGACTGTGTGAAATCACCTCCCCAGTCAGCCTATTGTGTGTATTGACATTCACGTTGCACTGTATAGCTTTACCTAAGGCTTGGGGATCAATAAAATGGGGTATCAGTCTCCATCATACCCCCTTTACTCCTTCACCTCTCTATTCCCTCCATCCCCCATCCCTCCATCTCTCTATTCCCTCCATCCCCCATCCCTCCATCTCTCTATTCCCTCCATCCCCCATCCTTTCACCTCTCTATTCCCTCCATCCCCCATCCCTTCACCTCTCTATTCCCCCATTCCCTCCATCCCTCCATCTCTCTATTCCCTCCATCCCCCATCCCTCCATCTCTCTATTCCCTCCATCCCCCATCCCTTCATCCCTCTATTCCCCCATTCCCTCCATCCCCATCCCTTCACCTCTCTATTCCCTCCATCCCCCATCCCTCCATCTCTCTATTCCCTCCATCCCCCATCCTTTCACCTCTCTATTCCCTCCATCCACCATCCTTTCACCTCTCTATTCCCCCATTCCCTCCATCTCTCTATTCCCTCCATCCCCCATCCCTTCACCTCTCTCTATTCCCTCCATCCCCCATCCCTTCACCTCTCTCTATTCCCTCCATCCCCCACCCCTTCATCTCTCTATTCCCCCATTTCCTCCATCCCCTATCCAGTCACCCCTCTATTCCCCCATTCCCTCCATCCCCCATCCAGTCACCCCTCTATTCCCCCATTCCCTCCATCCCCCATCCAGTCACCCCTCTATTCCCCCATTCCCTCCATCCCCCATCCAGTCACCCCTCTATTCCCCCATTCCCTCCATCCCCCATCCAGTCACCCCTCTATTCCCCCATTCCCTCCATCCCCCATCCAGTCACCCCTCTATTCCCCCATTCTCTCTATCCTCCAGTCCTATTAATAAAAGTGACTCATGTCTTTTTCATGGAGAGAAAGAGACAGCTGAGTTTACTCTGGAGGAGAGAGAGGGGGGGGCTGAGTTCACTATGGAGGAGAGAGAGAGAGGGGGCTGAGTTCACTATGGAGGAGAGAGGAGAGGGCTGAGTTCACTATGGAGGAGAGAGAGAGGGGGCTGAGTTCACTATGGAGGAGAGAGAGAGAGAGGGCTGAGTTCACTATGGAGGAGAACGAGAGAGGGCTGAGTTCACTACGGAGGAGAGAGAGAGAGGGCTGGGTTCACTGTGGAGGAGAGAGGAGGGAGAGGGCTGGGTTCACTATGGAGGAGAGAGGAGGGAGAGGGCTGAGTTCACTATGGAGGAGAGAGGAGGGAGAGGGCTGGGTTCACTATGGAAGAGAGAGGAGGGAGAGGGCTGAGTTCACTATGGAGGAGAGAGGAGGGAGAGGGCTGAGTTCACTATGGAGGAGAGAGGAGGGAGAGGGCTGAGTTCACTATGGAGGAGAGAGGAGGGAGAGGGCTGAGTTCACTATGGAGGAGAGAGGAGGGAGAGGGCTGAGTTCACTATGGAGGAGAGAGGAGGGAGAGGGCTGAGTTCACTATGGAGGAGAGAGGAGGGAGAGGGCTGAGTTCACTATGGAGGAGAGAGGAGGGAGAGGGCTGAGTTCACTATGGAGGAGAGAGGAGGGAGAGGGCTGAGTTCACTATGGAGGAGAGAGGAGGGAGAGGGCTGAGTTCACTATGGAGGAGAGAGGAGGGAGAGGGTTGAGTTCACTATGGAGGAGAGAGGAGGGAGAGGGCTGAGTTCACTATGGAGGAGAGAGAATGCATTCATCTGAAATGTGTCTTCTACATTTAACCCCACCCTTCTGAATCAGAGAGGGATAGAGAGCTGGGATCACCGCAGAATAATTTTCATTCAGTTATGACTCAGTTATGAGTCAGAGTCAGAGTGGGTATCTCTCTCTCTCCCTTTCAAATTCAATTCAATTCAAGGGGCTTTATTGGCATGGGAAACATATGTTAACATTGCAAAAGCAAGTGAAATAGATAATATACAAAAGTGAAATAAACATAAACATTACACATACAGAAGTTCCAAAAGAATAAAGACATTACTAATGTCATATTATGTATATATACAGTGTTGTAATGATGTGCAAATGGTTAAAGTACAAAAGGGAAAATAAATAAGCATAAATGTGGGTTATATTTACAATGGTGTTTGTTCTTCACTGGTTGCCCTTTTCTTGTGGCAACAGGTCACAAATCTTGCTGCTGTGATGGAACACTGTGGTATTTCACCCAGTAGATATGGGAGTTTATTAAAATTGGGTTTGTTTTCTAATTCTTTGTGGATCTGTGTAATCTGAGGGAAATATGTGTCTCTAATATGGTCATAGATTGGGCAGGAGGTTAGGAAGTGCAGCTCAGTTTCCAACTCATTTTGTGGGCAGTGTGCACATAACCTGTCTTCTCTTGAGAGCCAGGTCTGCCTTCGGCGGCCTTTCTCAATAGCAAGGCTATGCTCACTGAGTCTGTACATAGTCAAAGCTCTCCTTAAGTTTTCGTCAGTCTCAGTGATCAGGTATTCTGCCACTGTGTACTCTCTGTTTAGGGACAAATAGCATTCTAGTTTGCTCTGGTTTTCTGTTAATTTCTTGCCAATGTGTCGAGTAATTATCTTTTTGTTTTCTCATGATTTGGCTGGTCTAATTGTGTTGCTGTCCTGGGGCTCTGTGAGGTCTGTCTGTGTTTGTGAACAGAGCCCCAGGACCAGCTTGCTTAGGGGACTCTTCTCCAGGTTCATCTCTCTGTAGGTGAAGGCTTCGTTATGGAAGGTTTGGGAATCGCTTCCTTTTAGGTGGTTGTAGAATATAACGGCTCTTTTCTGGATTTTGGGTATCGGCCTAATTCTGCTCTGCATAGATTATTTGGTGTTCTACGTTGTACACAGAGGATATTTTGGAGAATTCTGCATGCAGAGTCTCAATTTGATGCTTGTCCCATGTTGTGAAATCTTGGTTGGTGAGCGGACCCCAGACCTCACAACCATGAAGGGCAATGGGTTCTATAGCTGATTCAAGTATTTTTAGCCAGATCCTAATTGGTATGTCGAATTTTATGTTCCTTTTGATGGCATTGAATGACCTTCTTCCATTGTCTCTCAGATTGTTCACAGCTTTATGGAAGTTACCTGTGGTGCTGATGTTTAGGCCAAGGTATGTATAGTTTTTTGTGTGCTCTAGGGCAACGGTGTCTAGATGGAATTTGTATTTGTCATCCTGGCAACTGGACCTTTTTTTGGAACACCATTATTTTGGTCTTACTGAGATTTACTGTCAGGGCCCGGGTCTGTCAGGGCCCAGGTCTGACAGGGTCCAGGTCTGACAGGGCCCAGGTCTGACAGGGCCCAGGTCTGACAGAATCTGTGCAGAAGATCTAGGTGCTGTTGTAGGCCCTCCATGGTTGGTGACAGAAGCCCCAGATCCTCAGCAAACAGTAGACATTTGACTTCGGATTCTAGTAGGGTGAGGCTGGGTGCAGCAGACTTTTCTAGTGCCCTCATCAATTCGTTGATATATATGTGGAAGAGGGTGGGGCTCAAGTGTCACGACTTCCGCCGAAGTCGGCTCCTCTCCTTGTTCGGGCAGCGTTCGGCGGTCGACGTCACCGGCTTTCTAGTCGCCACCGATCCATGTTTCATTTTCGTTTGGTTTTGTCTTCATTATACCTGATTTCTATTCCATTAACCTCTCTTGGGGACGTGAGACGGTTCCCACTTCTTCAACTGCCAGTGAACAGAGCAACCCGTGAACGTGAACGTTGTCAATATAAAATGTAAACAAGAAACGCACTCTCTCGGGTTGTGCGCAAGAAAAAGCTCCGTGAAACTTTAGGGTCCACTCATTCAGACTGCTCTTACTTCCTCATTTTTCAGAATACAAGACTAAGGAAAAAGGAAACCGGACTATATACAAGACTGAAACACATTCTAAAGACATCTGGTGGATGTTGAGTCCTAAGTCAATGGATAATGTAATGGCATTGAATAGAAAACTACAAACCAAAAAAGAAAATGCTTCCTGAATGGATTTTTCTCAGGTTTCACCTGCCAAATCAGTTCTGTTATACTCACAGACACTATTTTAACAGTTTTGGAAACTTTAGAGTGTTTTCTATCCAGATCTACCAGTTATATGCATAGCATATCTTCTGGGCCCGAGAAACAGGCTGTTTAATTTGGGCATGCATTTCATCCAAAATTCCGAATGCTGCCCCCTACGCTAGAGAAGTTAATTATGTTCCTTATTTAATCCCCTGGCTTCCCTCTCTGTTTTGTGCGTTATTGTTTGTCATGTGGGTTCGTGTTCTGGTGTTTTGGATTTTTATGTTCCGTGTTGGAATATTATTCATCTCTGTGTCCTGCGCCTGACTCCACCTTTCTCCATTTCACCAACACCCTCACATCAAGCTTCATCCCTGTCTCACCCCACGGCCCTGGGGTGTGCAGGGTGAATACGTGGTCTGTCGTACGGTAGTTTGGTATAAAGCCAATTTGACATTTGCTCAGTACATTGTTTTCACTGAGGAAATGTACGAGTCTGCTGTTAATGACGATAATGCAGAGGATTTTCCCAAGGTTCCTGTTGACGCATATCCCACGGTAGTTATTGGGGTCAAATTTGTCTACACTTTTGTGGATTGGGGTGATCAGTCCTTGGTTCCAAATATTGGGGAAGATGCCAGAGCTGGGGATGATGTTAAAGAGTTTAACTATAGCCAATTGGAATTTGTGGTCTGTATATTTGATAATTTCATTAAGGATACCATCAACACCACAGGCTTTTTGGGGTTGGAGGGTTTTTATTTTGTCCTGTAGCTCATTCAAGGTAATTGGAGAATCTGGTGTCTTTAATAGTTGATTCTAGGATTTGTATTTGATCATGTATATGTTTTTGCTCTTTATTCTTTGTTATAGAGCCAAAAAGATTGGAGAAGTGGTTTACCCATACATCTCCATTTTAGATAGATAATTCTTTGTGTTGTTGTTTGTTTAGTGTTTTCCACTTTTCCCAGAAGTGGTTACATTCTTTGGATTCTTCAGTTACATTGAGCTGATTTCTGACGTGCTGTTCCTTCTTTTTCCGTAGTGTATTTCTGTATTGTTTTAGTGATTCACCATAGTGAAGGCGTAGACTCAGGTTTTCTGGGTCTCTATGTTTTTGGTTGGACAGGTTTCTCAATTTCTTTCTTAGATTTTTGCATTCTTCATCAAACCGTTTGTCATTGTTGTTAAATTTTTCTATTTGAGATTTTTAGATTTGATGGGGAAATATATACTGTTAAGTTTTCTACTGCCAAGTTTACACCTTCACTATTACAGTGGAACGTTTTGTCCAGGAAGTTGTCTAAAAGGGACTGAATTCAAGTAGAGTGTGATTTTGCTGTGATCTGATAGGGGTGTCAGTGGGCTGACTGTGAACGCTCTGAGAGACTCTGGGTTGAGGTCAGTGATAAAGTAGTCTACAGTACTACCCCCAAGAGATGAGCTGTAGGTGTACCTACCATAGGACTCTGGGTTGAGGTCAGTGATAAAGTAGTCTACAGTACTACTGCCAAGAGATGAGCTATAGGTGTACCTACCGTAGGAGTCCCCTCGAAGCCTACCATTGACTATGTACATACCCAGCGAGCGACAGAGCTGCAGGAGTTGTGACCCGTTTTTGTTGGTTATGTTGTCATAGTTGTGCCTAGGGGGGCATCTGGGGGAGGGAATGCTGTCACCTCAAGGCAGGTGTTTGTCCCCCTGTGTGCTGAGAGTGCCAGGTTCTTGTCCGGTTCTGGCATTTAGGTCACCACAGACTAGTACATGTCCCTGGGCCTGGAAATGATTGATTTCCCCCTGGAGAAGCTGTGTGTGTGTGTGTGTGTGTGTGTGTGTGTGTGTGTGTGTGTGTGTGTGTGTGTGTGTGTGTGTGTGTGTGTGTGTGTGTGTGTGTGTGTGTGTGTGTGTGTGTGTGTGTGTGTGTGTGTGTGTGTGTGTGTGTGTGTGTGTTGAAGACAGTGTGTGTGTGTGTGTGTGTTGAAGACAGTGTGTGTGTTGTGTGTTGATGTGTCCTGCTGTGTGTACATGTTGCAGACGGTCTCTTCGGGCACTGTGTCTGTCTGTGTGTGTCTAGTAACAATGTTGATGTGTCCTGCTGTGTGTTGCAGACGGTCTCTTTGGGCAGTGCCGTACCTCTAAGCAGGACCAGGTGCAGTACCAGGTGTCAGTTCCTGTTCTGAAGAGGATGCAGGAGGTCCTCAAGCAGCTCATGGTACAGGGTGAGTCAACAGCCTAACACAACCCCTGCATGTGGTTGAAATCTAGGGGCTCTATTTTTAACAAAACCTAAAAAATAAAAGAAATATAATCTTAGCTCTAGGTCCGGGGGTGTGTCACAAATATTTGTGTTATTTTCATAGCCATAATTATGAGCCCAGTAGCTGGCGGTGGTGCAAGAGGTTTTGATTTATTAACAAGTTGTTGGTGTGACGAGGCCCTGGCCACTCACTGGCCAATCAACACAGCTGTGTGCGCAGAATATTCTCGTCCTGGTCGACTGTGGATTGATATTATAGTTTATTAAATAGCATAGGCTACAGTAACAAGTGATAGCAACAGAAGAAAAAAAAACATCCGGTGTTTGCTCAATAGCCAACATTGTTGTAATTGGCTTCAACGAGGCTAGCCTAGCCGGACCTAGCCTAGCCTAGCCTAGCCGAACCTAGTGTAGCCGAACCTAGCCTAGCCGAGCCTAGCCAAACCTTGCCTAACCTAGCCTAGCCGAACCTAGCCTAGCCGAACCTAGCCTAGCCGAACCTAGCCGAACCTAGTGTAGCCGAACCTAGCCTAGCCGAGACAAACCTAGCCGAACCTAGCCTAGCCGAACCTAGCCGAGCCGAGCCTAGCTGAGCTTAGCCGAGCCTAGCCAGCACCAACCGAGCCTAATCGAGGCTAGACGAGCCGAGCCGAACCTAGACTACGTCTCTTTAAGTGTCGCACTTCTCCTAAAATAAAATATACTTGTCTACTTTGTAAGGCCAGGATAAAAAAGACACAATGTATTGCTGAACTGGCCTTCGTTATATTAGCCTTTGCCCAGAGCACGCAGAACATTCACACGTCTATACAAAATACTGGGCTCCTGTCAAATGTACCGTTGCCTATGTGTGAGGCTGATTTCTTTTTAAATCTTCCGTTGATATGGCATTATAGGAGGACTGAATAGTTTGAAGCGTGTCTTTGGTAATAGGATGAGGAGCGCTTTTTGAAAATGGGGATGGATAGCCTATTTCAACAAACGAAATGAGGTATGCAGGTATGTGAATTGTGAATAATGAAAAAGCATGAGGTAAAAAAATCTAAAATATTTATTTTCAAACAATAGCCTTTATTTATAAAGCCATTTTTACATCAGTAGATGTCACAAAGTGCTTTACAGATACCCAGCCTAAAACCCCAGAGAGGAAGTGTTAAAATATTTTATCAATGTTTAAGATAAATGATAAAATAATTCTACCCAGAAACTTAACCATTAGGATTAGAGGTTATGTAGCATGGACAAGGGGTAATTAAAAATGATAACCATTAGGATTAGAGGTTATGTAGCATGGACAAGGGGTAATTAAAAATGATAACCATTAGGATTAGAGGTTATGTAGCATGGACAAGGGGTAATTAAAAATGATAACCATTAGGATTAGAGGTTATGTAGCATGGACAAGGAGTAATTAAAAATGATAACCATTGGGATTAGAGGTTATGTAGCATGGACAAGGGGTAATTAAAAATGATAACCATTAGGATTAGAGGTTATGTAGCATGGACAAGGGGTAATTAAAAATGATAACCATTGGGATTAGAGGTTATGTAGCATGGACAAGGGGTAATTAAAAATGATAACCATTGGGATTAGAGGTTATGTAGCATGGACAAGGGGTAATTAAAAATGATAACCATTGGGGAAGAAAGGAATGTATGTGTGCCGAAAGAAAGCAAAGAGACTCCTTAACCTATGTTTGAACCGACCCAACTATAACTCTGTGGATCATTAACCTATGTTTGAACCGACCCAGCTATAACTCTATGGAGATAAGATAAGACAGCGAGAGCCCTCCAGGTTTCCCGTATCTGGGGGGACTGGAACTGTCAGCTAAGTGGTAATAAACTGTGGTGAGACTTCAGGAGATAATCCAAATATTAGTGTGTATGTGTGTATTATGTGTGTAGTGTGTATGTGTGTATTATGTTGAATTGTTAAACCTGGCGTTAGGGCTGAGAAATTATGTTGAATAGCCAAACTTAGCGTTAAGGCAGGAAAATGCCAGTGCACCAGTATTACTTGACCAAATTGCGAACTAACGTGCATTTGACCCTTGTGCCTCCTTAGCACCAGAAAATAGAGCCCCCTGTGTTACGATGACTTTTTAGCTGAAAAATCGACTCATGTTCAAATACAACATTGATTCAATTCAACATGTTCCTACAAATATGAATTACCTAAGCAAATATTCTTTATCTCAATTGTCCAATTGTAGGTCTGTCCTGGCAGGATGACATTACCCAGTACGTTGTTGCCAAAGAGCTGAGCAGAGTTCCTCACACCACACAGTCCCTAAAGGCCTCCTCCTTTTCACAGTAAGGATACGAATAGATTTGAGAGAATGTAAAGTTGACCTTTAGGCTGGTCTATAGACTATTGTCTCTGTGTAGCTGTGAATGTAAAGTTGACCTTTAGGCTGGTCTATAGACTATTGTCTCTGTGTAGCTGTGAATGTAAAGATGACCTTTAGGCTGGTCTATAGACTATTGTCTCTGTGTAGCTGTGAATGTAAAGATGACCTTTAGGCTGGTCTATAGACTATTGTCTCTGTGTAGCTGTGAATGTAAAGATGACCTTTAGGCTGGTCTATAGACTATTGTCTCTGTGTAGCTGTGAATGTAAAGTTGACCTTTAGGCTGGTCTATCCAGTAGTATCTTGTATCTGTGTAGCTGTGAATGTAAAGATGCTTTATGGGAACTGTACGTGGATTTAGACCTGTGAGCCTTTTCTCTAGACTATCCAACATTATCTTGTGTGTCTTATAGCCTCTGTGTAGTAGACGGAAGCAGCACTATGCTCAGGGGCCATATTCAAAAAAGCGCCTCAGACTAGGAACAGGTCCCCCATGTCTGTATAACATTTGATTAACTATGACCTATAAAGCAAAGCTGATCATATATCAGCACTCCTATTCTGAGCTCTTGAATGACTCTCTCTGATCTGCTAAACTCTCCCCCTTGGCTTTTACTCCCTACCAGAACCAAGCAGAGCTACTCCAATCAGGGAGGATACCCTAACAGCTCCTCCAATCAGAGAGGACACCCCAGCAGCTCATCCAAGCAGGGAGGATACCCCAGCAGTTCCTCCAATCAGAGAGGATACCCCAGCAGCTCCTCCAAGCAGGGAGGATACCCCAGCAGCTCTTCCAAGCAGAGAGGATACCCCAGCAGCTCCTCCAATCAGAGAGGATACCCCAGCAGCTCCTCCAAGCAGGGAGGATACCCCAGCAGTTCCTCCAGTCAGGGAGGATACCCCAGCAGCTCTTCCAAGCAGGGAGGATACCCCAGCAGCTCTTCCAAGCAGGGAGGATACCCCAGCAGCTCTTCCAAGCAGGGAGGATACCCCAGCAGCTCCTCCAGTCAGGGAGGATACCCCAGCAGCTCCTCCAGTCAGGGAGGACACCCCAGCAGCTCCTCCAGTCAGGGAGGATACCCCAGCAGCTCCTCCAGTCAGGGAGGATACCTCAGCAGCTCCTCCAGTCAGGGAGGATACCCCAGCAGCTCCTCCAGTCAGGGAGGATACCCCAGCAGCTCCTCCAGTCAGGGAGGATACCTCAGCAGCTCCTCCAGTCAGGGAGGATACCCCAGCAGCTCCTCCAATCAGAGAGGATACCCCAGCAGCTCCTCCAGTCAGGGAGGATACCCCAGCAGCTCCGCCAGTCAGGGAGGATACCCCAGCAGTTCCTCCAGTCAGGGAGGATACCCTAGCATCTCCTCCAATCAGAGAGGATACCCCAGCAGCTCCTCCAGTCAGGGAGGATACCCCATCAGCTCCTCCAAGTCAGGGGCCAGTCAGGCTGACAGCCACCAGGACTACTTGATAGTAGACCATCTCCAGTCCCCCCTCCGCATGCAGACATCTCCCATGGACCCCTTTACCTACCAACAGGTACTGTAGGCTACAGCCATGCATGTTAACACAGACACTCAGACACACAACAAACGTTATATTGTAAAGATAAGTTGTTCCCTTTCAGTAAACTCTGTACAATACAACTATTGGGAGTTTACGCGCAAGCACCCTCTACTGAAGAACAATAGAATCACGCCTGACAAGGCCAATGAACACCGTACCTCACTTCTACAGGTGATAAACTCGAGGCATGAATTCCTCCCTTCAATTCTTCCTGCTCTTCACCTGGACCTAAACAGAACAATTCACACATTTCTTGAACAAACATTTGGAACAAAAAATGTATCAGGCTTTACTCCAACTGAACTGTCCCAGTTAAGGGAGGGCATGCGCATCCTTCTGCATGTTGTGTGTTAAAGTTTGGTAACTATACTGATCAAAAAATATAAACGCAACATGTCAAGTGTTGTTTCGTGAGCTGAAATTTAAAAAATCCCAGAATTTTCCTATAGGCCAAAATATGATTATTTTGTAAAAAAAAATTGTTTACATCCCTGTTAGTGAGCATTTCTCCTTTGCCAAGATAATCCATCCACCTGACAGGTGTGGCATATGATCGAAGCAATCTTGAAGCGTGGAATCCGATTGGTCAGACCAGCGTTGGATAAACCTAAGCACGGGCGCTTCCTGTTTTAGTTTCTGCCTATAAGAGGGGAGCAACAAGATGGCGTCATGGTCAGATTTGCCAAAAAGGAGGGCGGGGGAGGTCCTTGTATGCATTGCGGAAGTTAGAGTAGCAATGGTCGAGCGTGTTAATTGCTCGTGTACAGCAATCGATATGCTGATAGAATTTAGGGAGCCTTGTTCTAAAATTTGCTTTGTCAAAATCCCCAGCTACAATAAATGCAGCCTCAGGATATATGATTTCTACTTTGCATAAAGTCCAGTGAAGTTCCTTGATGGCCATCTTAGTATCCGCTTGCTGGGGGATATACACGGCTGTGACGATAACCGAGGAGAGTTCTCTTGGGAGATAATACGGTCTACATTTGATTGTGAGGAACTCTATGTCAGGTAAACAAAAGGACTTGAGTTCCTGTATATTGTTACAAATACACCATGAGTCGTTAATCATGAAACGCCCTTCTTCTTACCCGGAGAGAGATGCTTATTCCTGTCGGCGCAATGCACTGAAAATCCCGTTGGCTGTATGGACTCCGACAGCATGTCCCCAGCTAGCCATGCTTCCGTGAAACAGAGTATGTTACAATCCCGGATATCTCTCTAAGTGAGTTTCAAGGATCAAATCAAAGTGTATTTGTCACGTGCGCCGAATACTACAATTTTCTGGTCCTCCCTTTTGGCTCGCATTTTCACCAAAGTTGTGGAGGTGGATTTGACAACTATGCCGTGTCTGGGGTACAGGATATTGGACTACCTGGACGTTTGGCTGGTGGTAGCGGAGTCGAGGGAGCAGGTGGTGTTACACACATCCAAGCTGGTTTCCCGTGTTCCGTCTCTAGGTTTCAAAGGGAATCAAGAGAAGAGCGGTTTAACTCAATCTCAACGCATTCTGTTTCTGGGATTTGAGTCAGTCGAGAATTGTGCGTTCTTGTCCCCGCATATAGCTTGGGTTAGGGTTAGGGTTAGGGTTAGGGTTACTTCAGGTGTCCCCCGTCATGTCTACAGGCTCTAGCTCGGTGGACGGACCCATGCTGCTGTTGTCCCTGGGGACCCCTATGAGTCAAGTTACATCCCGCAAGGTGATCACGACAGATGCATCCCCCCCGAGGATGGGGTGCATTGTGCGAGTGCAGCTCAATACGGGGGTTGTGGACAGTGTCGCAGAGCGCACTGCACATCAACTACCTGGAGCTGTTGGCAGTTTACATAACACTGTCGGCTGTTTTTGACCCGAGTGCTCCACTGGGAATGGATACTCTCACGCACTATAGACCCTCTTTTACACATTTCTCCCTGTGGAACTGATTCAGCCCACACTTGGGTCGGAACGGCTTGTTACTGATGCTTGTTACTCCCCGTTGGCCCAAACAACCTTGGTTCATGGAGATAATCTGCCTTTTATCACTCTGTTATTGTCACGCCCTGACCTTAGAGAGCCTTTTTATGTCTCTATTTTGGTTTGGTCATGGTGTGATTTGGGGTGGGCATTCTATGTTCTGATTTCTATGTTTTTGTATTTCTATGTGTTGGCCGGGTATGGTTCTCAATCAGGGACAGCTGTCTATCGTTGTCTCTTATTGGGAATCATATTTAGGCAGCCTTTTCCTCTTTTGTCATTGTGGGAAGTTATCTTTGTTAGTGGCACTATAGCCCTCTGAAGCTTCACGGTCGTTTATTTTGTTTCTTGATTTGTTGGCGACATTATATAATAAAAGGAAATGTACGCTCACCACTCTGCACTTTGGTCTCCTTCCGACGACGGCCGTGACATAACTTCCCACTACCAAAGGACCAAGCAGCGTGGCCAGGAGGAGCAGGGATCCTGGGCCCGGGAGAAGAGAGAATGGAGGACATCTTGGACATGGGAGGAGGTTATGGCAGGGGACAATACCCTGCCATGGAAACAGGCTGAAGTAGCGAGGGAGGAACGACTTCGCTACCAGGAGTCACGGCAACGGAGCAGGCACGAGAGGCAGCGAGGAGATTGGCTGACTCAGGTTGGAGACCTGAGCCAACTCCCCGTGCTTACCGGAGGGAGCGTCGTACTGGTCAGGCGCCGTGTTATGCGGTGGAGCTCACGGTGTCTCCTGTGCGCGTTCATAGCCCGGTGCGCTACATTCCAGCTCCCCGCATTGGACGGGCTAGAGTGAGCATCCAGCCAGGACGGAAGGTGTCGGCTCAGTGCATCTGGCCTCCAGTGCGTCTCCACGGCCCAGGATATCCTGCGCCGGCTCTGCGGACTGTGTCTCCGGTGCGTCTCCACAGCCCAGTGCGTCCTGTGCCAGCGTCCCGCATCTGCAGGGAAAAAATAACCATCCAGCCAGGACGGGTTGTGCTACGCTCGAGACCTCCAGTGCGCCTCCACGGCCCAGTGTATCCTGTGCCTGCCCCCAGAACCAGGCCTCCTGTATGTTTCCCCAGCCTGGTAAGCCCAGTGGCAGCTCCACGCACCAGGCTGCCAGTACATCTCCTCAGTCCGTTGAGACCTGTTCCGGCTCCACGAAGGAAGCCTCCAGTGATGATCCATGGCACGAAGCCTCCAGTGATGATCCATGGCACGAAGCCTTCAGTGATGATCCATGGCACGAAGCCTCCAGTGATGATCCATGGCACGAAGCCTCCAGTGATGATCCATGGCACGAAGCCTCCAGTGATGATCAATGGCACGAAGCCTCCAGTGATGATCCATGGCACGAAGCCTCCAGTGATGATCCATGGCACGAAGCCTCCAGTGATGATCAATGGCACGAAGCCTCCAGTGATGATCCATGGCACGAAGCCTCCAGCGAAGGCCTCCAGTCCGGAGTCTCCAGCGACAACCTTCAATCCGGAGCATCCAGCGACCCCAGTCTGGGGCCCGCAACGAGGGTCCCCTGTCCGGGGCCCGCAACGATGGTCCCCTGTCCGGGGCCCGCAACGAGGGTCCCCAGTCCGGGGCCCGCAACGATGGTCCCCAGTCCGGGGCCCGCAACGATGGTCCCCTGTCCGGGGCCCGCAACGAGGGTCCCCAGTCCGGGGCCCGCAACGAGGGTCCCCGCACCAGAGGCGCCACCAAAGTGGGGTGAGCCAGAGGTGGAGCGGGGTCTACGTCCTGCACCAGAGCCATCACTGCGGATAGATGCCCCCCAGACCCTCCCCTATAGGTTCAGTTTTGCTGTGTCTGTACTTATTTATTTATTTATTTGGGCTAGCAGCACCATATCACCAGGTAACATTCTGAACGTGTAAATGTACTTGGTGAATAAAGGTGATTCTGATTCCCTCCATCAGGGAACAGGAGTTATAGTCATAATGACTTACCTGGCTACAAGTAAAGGTTTAATGTATGAAATCACTCACTCACGCACACACGCACGGCTGGACGTACGCACACAAACACACATACACTTGTCCTCATCCGTAAACCATCTCTCTGTGTATTACAGCACAGAGACCAGGAAGATGTGGAGCGCTCCCTCCACCAGGGAGGAGGAGTCTACGCAGGGCTCCGCCCCTCCTCTAGATACCAACAAGCCAAACAGAGAGAGAGAGACCGCCAACTGCTGCAGGACGTCATCTCCCTCTATCTGTCCTCTTCCCCTGCACAGCCCTCGTTCCGCCACCGGGGGGCAGCAGCCCTGCCGGCCCCACCCTACTACGAGGAACCGGAGCTGCCTCTGGACTATGTAGAGGACTACAGTCTGACAGAGCTGGCTATGGCTAGAGCCAGACAACAGCAGCAACAGCAGCAGCTTTCACAGCGGGACTACAGCTCTCTGGCTACGCTGGATGGTGAGTTAGTGGAACTGCTGAGATCATCCGTTCACCTACTCTGCGTCTCACAAAGACACAGCGGTTGGAAACAAAAATCTCAAATTAATGTAACCACCGCTGGGCTGGATGGTGAGTTAGTGGATCTGCTGTCTTATTGTGACTCCACCACTGGGCTGGATGGTGAGTTAGTGGATCTGCTGTCTTAATGTTAGTCCACCACTGGGCTGGATGGTGAGTTAGTGGAACTGCTGTCTTATTGTGACTCCACCACTGGGCTGGATGGTGAGTTAGTGGATCTGCTGTCTTAATGTAACTCCACCACTGGGCTGGATGGTGAGTTAGTGGAACTGCTGTCTTAATGTTAGTCCACCACTGGGCTGGATGGTGAGTTAGTGGATCTGCTGTCTTAATGTTAGTCCACCACTGGGCTGGATGGTGAGTTAGTAGAACTGCTGTCTTAATGTTAGTCCACCACTGGGCTGGATGGTGAGTTAGTGGAACTGCTGTCTTAATGTTAGTCCACCACTGGGCTGGATGGTGAGTTACTGGATCTGCTGTCTTAATGTAACTCCACCACTGGGCTGGATGGTGAGTTAGTGGAACTGCTGTCTTAATGTTAGTCCACCACTGGGCTGGATGGTGAGTTAGTGGAACTGCTGTCTTAATGTTAGTCCACCACTGGGCTGGATGGTGAGTTAGTGGAACTGCTGTCTTAATGTAACTCCACCACTGGGCTGGATGGTGAGTTAGTGGATCTGCTGTCTTAATGTTAGTCCACCACTGGGCTGGATGGTGAGTTAGTGGAACTGCTGTCTTAATGTTAGTCCACCACTGGGCTGGATGGTGAGTTAGTGGAACTGCTGTCTTAATGTTAGTCCACCACTGGGCTGGATGGTGAGTTAGTGGAACTGCTGTCTTAATGTGACTCCACCACTGGGCTGGATGGTGAGTTAGTGGAACTGCTGTCTTAATGTTAGTCCACCACTGGGCTGGATGGTGAGGTAGTGGAACTGCTGTCTTAATGTTAGTCCACCACTGGGCTGGATGGTGAGTTAGTGGAACTGCTGTCTTAATGTTAGTCCACCACTGGGCTGGATGGTGAGTTAGTGGAACTGCTGTCTTAATGTAACTCCACCACTGGGCTGGATGGTGAGTTAGTGGAACTGCTGTCTTAATGTTAGTCCACCACTGGGCTGGATGGTGAGTTAGTGGAACTGCTGTCTTAATGTTAGTCCACCACTGGGCTGGATGGTGAGTTAGTGGAACTGCTGTCTTAATGTTAGTCCACCACTGGGCTGGATGGTGAGTTAGTGGAACTGCTGTCTTAATGTTAGTCCAACACTGGGCTGGATGGTGAGTTAGTGGATCTGCTGTCTTAATGTTAGTCCACCACTGGGCTGGATGGTGAGTTAGTGGATCTGCTGTCTTAATGTTAGTCCACCACTGGGCTGGATGGTGAGTTAGTGGATCTGCTGTCTTAATGTTAGTCCACCACTGGGCTGGATGGTGAGTTAGTGGAACTGCTGTCTTAATGTTAGTCCACCACTGGGCTGGATGGTGAGTTAATGGAACTGCTGTCTTAATGTTAGTCCACCACTGGGCTGGATGGTGAGTTAGTGGAACTGCTGTCTTAATGTTAGTCCACCACTGGGCTGGATGGTGAGTTAGTGGAACTGCTGTCTTAATGTTAGTCCACCACTGGGCTGGTTGGTGAGTTAGTGGAACTGCTGTCTTAATGTTAGTCCACCACTGGGCTGGATGGTGAGTTAGTGGAACAGCTGTCTTAATGTGACTCCACCACTGGGCTGGATGGTGAGTTAGTGGAACTGCTGTCTTAATGTTAGTCCACCACTGGGCTGGATGGTGAGTTAGTGGAACTGCTGTCTTAATGTTAGTCCACCACTGGGCTGGATGGTGAGTTAGTGGAACTGCTGTCTTAATGTTAGTCCACCACTGGGCTGGATGGTGAGTTAGTGGAACTGCTGTCTTAATGTGACTCCACCACTGGGCTGGATGGTGAGTTAGTGGAACTGCTGTCTTAATGTTAGTCCACCACTGGGCTGGATGGTGAGTTAGTGGAACTGCTGTCTTAATGTAACTCCACCACTGGGCTGGATGGTGAGTTAGTGGAACTGCTGTCTTAATGTAACTCCACCACTGGGCTGGATGGTGAGTTAGTGGAACTGCTGTCTTAATGTTAGTCCACCACTGGGCTGGATGGTGAGTTAGTGGAACTGCTGTCTTAATGTAACTCCACCACTGGGCTGGATGGTGAGTTAGTGGAACTGCTGTCTTATTGTGACTCCACCACTGGGCTGGATGGTGAGTTAGTGGATCTGCTGTCTTAATGTTAGTCCACCACTGGGCTGGATGGTGAGTTAGTGGAACTGCTGTCTTAATGTAACTCCACCACTGGGCTGGATGGTGAGTTAGTGGAACTGCTGTCTTAATGTTAGTCCACCACTGGGCTGGATGGTGAGTTAGTGGAACTGCTGTCTTAATGTTAGTCCACCACTGGGCTGGATGGTGAGTTAGTGGATCTGCTGTCTTAATGTTAGTCCACCACTGGGCTGGATGGTGAGTTAGTGGAACTGCTGTCTTAATGTTAGTCCACCACTGGGCTGGATGGTGAGTTAGTGGATCTGCTGTCTTAATGTTAGTCCACCACTGGGCTGGATGGTGAGTTAGTGGAACTGCTGTCTTAATGTAACTCCACCACTGGGCTGGATGGTGAGTTAGTGGAACTGCTGTCTTAATGTTAGTCCACCACTGGCCTGGATGGTGAGTTAGTGGAACTGCTGTCTTAATGTTAGTCCACCACTGGGCTGGATGGTGAGTTAGTGGAACTGCTGTCTTAATGTTAGTCCACCACTGGGCTGGATGGTGAGTTAGTGGAACTGCTGTCTTAATGTTAGTCCACCACTGGGCTGGATGGTGAGTTAGTGGATCTGCTGTCTTAATGTTAGTCCACCACTGGGCTGGATGGTGAGTTAGTGGATCTGCTGTCTTAATGTTAGTCCACCACTGGGCTGGATGATGAGTTAGTGGAACTGCTGTCTTAATGTAACTCCACCACTGGGCTGGATGGTGAGTTAGTGGAACTGCTGTCTTAATGTTAGTCCACCACTGGGCTGGATGGTCAGTTAGTGGAACTGCGCTGCAGCGTTCTGGATAAGTTGCAGGGGTTTGATGGCACACGCAGGGAGCCCAGCCAACAGAGAGTTGCAGTAGTCCAGACGGGAGAGTTCAAATGCCTGGATTAGGACTCGCGCCGCTTCCTGTGTGAGGCAGGGTAGTACTCTACGGATGTTGTAGAGCATGAACCTACAGGAGTGAGTCACTACTTTTATATTTGCAGAGAACGACAACGGTGTTGTCCAGGGTCATGTCAAGGTTGTTTGCACTCTAGGAGGGGGACACCGTAGAGTTGTGAACTGTGAAAGAGAGGTCTTTGAGCAGGCAGGCCTTCCCTGGGAGGAAGAGCAGCTCCGTCTTCTCGAGGTTGGGCTTGAAGTGGTGGACCCACATCCAAGTTGAGATATCTGCCAGTCACACAGATTTGCGTGTCGCCATCTGGGTGTCAGAAGTGTGGAAGGAGAAAAGTAGTTGAGTGTCATACGCATAGCAATGATAGGAGAGACCATATGAGGATATGACTGAGCTGAGTGACTTGGTCTATAGAGAGAAGAGGAGAGGTCCATCCTCATAGCAGTGATAGGAGAGACCATGTGAGGATATGACAGAGCTGAGTGACTTGGTGTATAGAGAGAAGAGGAGAGGAGAGGATAGGTCCATCCTCATAGCAGTGAGAGGAGAGGAGAGGAGAGGAGAGGAGAGGAGAGGAGAGGAGAGGAGAGGAGAGGAGAGGAGAGGAGAGGAGAGGAGAGGAGAGGAGAGGAGAGGAGAGGGCCTAGAACCGAGCGGTACACCAGTAGTGAGAGTACGTGGTACAGAACCAGTTCCATGCCTCTCTCACCTCAACCACTAGAAAACTTTGCATATACTTGGTATAAAGTTTGCGGAGAGCTCAGCACGTTCTCACTTCAATGTTCAGTTTTTTATAAATGCCAACTTTTAAATGAAAACTAGCGCACGCATGTTTTGGGGTATATTTAGTATGTATTCAAATGTTATAAATCCGTCCCCTGGTGGACGCATGTCTCTATAGACTCCATCTAGCAGAGGAAACCAGCTACAGTCTATATGTCTATGTTAGCTCATACTGATCAGTGTTGGGGAAGCTACTCTGAAAATATAGTTTACCAAGCTACCGATTACTTCCCACTGGAAGAAGATAAGCTATACTAAAGCTACCCGTTAGAAAAAATATAGTTTACTAAACTAAAGTTACTTGGAAAAAAGTAGTTCCACTATATCCTACAAACTACTTTGTGAAAAATGATCATATCCAAATCTGAAATATCCAAGACTACAAATTGCAAGAACAAATCCCTCTGGAATCAGATCTTAACAGAATGTGTAATTTAGTCTATTAAACACAAAGCTAAGATTCAAGTGAAAATTAGGCCGGTTTGATGCCAAAAAAAGAAAGATAATGGTTTTCTACTTTACCCATATTTTATCTTCTTTTTGCTAAATAAGTAGTGTGTAGTTCCAGTAGTTAGCTACACCGCTACATGGTAAAACAGTAGTGTGTAGTTCCAGTAGTTAGCTACACCGCTACATGGTAAAACAGTAGTGTGTAGTTCCAGTAGTTAGCTACACCGCTACATGGTAAAACAGTAGTGTGTAGGTCCAGTAGTTAGCTACACCGCTACATGGTAAAACAGTAGTGTGTAGTTCAAGTAGTTAGCTACACCGCTACATGGTAAAACAGTAGTGTGTAGTTCCAGTAGTTAGCTACACCGCTACATGGTAAAACAGTAGTGTGTAGTTCAAGTAGTTAGCTACACCGCTACATGGTAAAACAGTAGTGTGTAATTCCTGTAGTTAGCTACACCGCTACATGGTAAAACAGTAGTGTGTAGTTCCAGTAGTTAGCTACACCGCTACACAGTAAAACAGTAGTGTGTAGTTCCAGTAGTTAGCTACACCGCTACACAGTAAAACGTAATTAACTACTGAAAACACTGCCAAGATTTAAATTTAGTTCATCTACCACCCAAGCGACAACAAAATGTAACTAAATTACTAGTTGAACTACATGTAATTCACTACTCCCCAACACTGACATAGTCTCCTGTCTGTGTAGAGTCTATCCTACAGCGTATGGTGGAGACCCTGGAGAGGTACGGTGTTGACCCTAGAGAGGTGACCCCTCAGCAGCTCTACAGACTGGCTGTGGTGCTGCAGCTGATGCAGGCTGAGGACCACGACAACATAGGTACTACTTACAACACATTGTAGTCATCAAATAAATCATACAGATAACTTCATTTCTTCGCCTCCCAGTCTCTCCTTTTCATTGAATTTACAGCAACCTGGTCTCAGAGCATTTTTGTATTGTTCTGTGTGTAAGTCACTCCACATTTCGTATGATATGTTACGTTTAATTTGGTATGTATTCATTTGTGGATGTCCATCACACATTTCGTATGATATGTTACTAATTACAAATCATATTATATGTAATGAATTTGCAAAATGTATAATATGTTACGAATTTGGTAAATGTACAATATGTTATAAATTTGCAAAAATGTTTGCTATGCTACGACTTCTAGCTAAGTGGCTAACGTTTACTAGCTTGCGAACGTTAGCTAGGCTAGGGGTTAGGGTTAGGAGTTAGGGTTAAGTTTACGATTAAGTTTAGGAGTTAGGTTAAAGGGTTATGGTTAAGGTTAAGGTTAAGGGAAGGGTTATCTAAAAGGCTTAAGGTTAGGGGAAGGGTTTGCTAACATGCTAAGTAGTTGCAAAGCAGCTAAAAAAAATAGTAAGTAGTTTAAAGTTGCTAATTAGCTAAAATGCTAAAGTTGTAAGTGATGAGATTCAAACTCGCAACTGTTGGGTTGTTAGACGTTCACGTTACCCATCCACCCCGACCAACCTCAAGTAACCATCTGTCTTATGTAATCATACAAAAACGTAACATATTGTAATGAAACAGCAAAGGAGCAGGTCTCGAACCCTCGACCTTCTAGCCCGAGGTCCGGCGCGCTATCGACTGTGCCGCAAAAGCATGCTTGTGCGGCAGAGTCGATTTCCGCGCTTATAAACCCGGGGTCGTTACACTACTACCTCCTTTCAAAGAGAGCGTCCCCGCGCTAGCTTGCGACTCTACGTCTTACAGGAACGCGCTCACCGGCCAAGCACACGCACTGTCGTGGATGCAAGGTCCGATCACTTCTGACACCAATGTAATGAAACAGCAGGAAGCAGGTTTTCGAACCCTCAACCTTCTAGCCCGAGGTCCGGCGCGCTATCGACTGTGCCGCAAAAGCACGCTCGTGCGGCAGAGTCGATTTCCGCGCTTATAAACCCGGGGTCGTTACACTATCATAACAAATGGAGTGCCTTCGGATTTACATACAGAATCATACAAAATGCTCTGAGACCAGGTTGGTATACAAAATGACCTGTGAAGTGCTGTGCCCACATACTACAGCACACAGTTACCCTTTTCACCTCGTTGGACCATCCTAATCTCACGAGCTGCCAGGATTATATATCAGGGCAGTCCTTTTCAACACAGTTCGTGTAAACGATGGTGGGCTAGCCTCACAAGGCTAGCTCAGTACATCTTGGTTTGGCACGATATGTGTGAAAAGGGGTATGTCTGTCTGCACACAGGAAGGCCCTTAGTCATTTAATACCAATGAATAATGAATACATTACATGAGTCATTTCCTGAACTCCATCTGCCTTGCTAAAAACTTCCTTATATTGCTCTCTCTCTTGTTTTTCAGATCCACTTACCGATGATCCAAAGGTATGTTCAAATCAGACAGGAGTATGTACGGTACATAAAGGACATCAAATGTCATGTGACAAAAAATATGTTGTTTACTGTAACATAATGACCGTATAACCATTATCTTCATGTGTGTCCTCCTCCTCCCACTCCTCCTTCTCTATTTCCTCATCTTCCTCCTCCTCCATTTCCTCCTCCTTCTCCCCCCTCATCTTCCTCATCCTCATCTTCCTCCTCCATTTCCTCCTCTTCTGCCTCCTCCTTCTCCTCCTCATCTTCATCTTCCTTCCTCCTTCGCCTCCTCCTCCTCCTCTGCCTCTTCCTCCTCTTCCTCTTCATCTTCCCTCCACCTCCTCCTCCTCCTCCTCTACACAGACGCAGCAGGTTCTTAAAAGCAG
>NC_092105.1:5057538-5077538 GCF_045679555.1 Salvelinus alpinus | reverse complement strand
AATTGGTATGTCGAATTTTATGTTCCTTTTGATGGCGTAAAAGGCCTTGCCTTGTCTCTCAGATCGTTCACAGCTTTGTGGAAGTTACCTGTGGCGCTGATGTTTAGGTCGAGGTATGTATAGTGTTTTGTGTGCTCTAGGGCAACGGTGTCTAGATGGAATTTGTATTTGTTGTCCTGGCAACTGGACCTTTTTTGGAACACCATTATTTTTGTCTTACTGAGATGTACTCTCAGTCTGGCCCAGGTCTGACAGAATCTGTGCAGAAGATCTAGGTGCTGCTGTAGACCCTCCTTGGTTGGGGACAGAAGCACCAGATCATCAGCAAACAGTAGACATTTGACTTCAGATTCTAGTAGGGTAAGGCCAGGTGCTTCAGACTGTTCTAGTGCCCTCGCCAATTCGTTGATATATATGTGGAAGAGGGTGGGGCTCAAGCTTCATCCCTGTCTCACTCCACAGCCCTGTGGAAAGAAATACGTGTGTTTTTTAACCGCACACTTGTTGTTTGTGTACATGGATTTTTATGTCGTATGTTTTTCCCCCTAACACCACTTTCCATCAATTTGCAGCCGCTCAAATTGAGTCAAAATAATTTTTTTATTCAACAAAGCATGAGAAGATTTTGCCTTTGTTTTGGTTTGTTTATTTGTCAATTAGGACGTGCAGGGTGAATACGTGGTCTGTCGTACGGTAATTTGGTAAAAAACCAATTTGACATTTGCTCAGTACATTGTTTTCACTGAGGAAATGTACGAGTCTGCTGTTAATGATAATGCAGAGGATTTTCCCAAGGTTGCTGTTGACGCATATCCTACGGTAATTATTGGGGTCAAATTTGTCTCCACTTTTGTGGATTGGGGTGATCAGTCCTTGGTTCCAAATATTGGGGAAGATGCCAGAGCTGAGGCTGATGTTAAAGACTTTAACTATAGCCAATTGGAATTTGTGGTTTGTATATTTTATCATTTAATTTAGTATACCATCAACACCACATGCCTTTTTGGTTTGGAGGGTTTGTATTTTGTCCTGTAGTTCATTCAATGTAATTGGAGAATCCAGTGGGTTCTGGTAGTCTATGCCTGAGTCCCTCCGTAGGGTCAGAGTTCATAATAGCTGACATAGAGGCTCATGGTTAAAACGTGGTGCACTAAAACAGGGATGTGCCACATAGACAGAATAGTGGCACATAGACAGAATAGTGGCACATAGACAGAACAGTGGCACATAGACAGAACAGTGGCACATAGACAGAACAGTGGCACATAGACAGAATAGTGGCACATAGACAGAACAGTGGCACATAGACAGAACAGTGGCACATAGACAGAATAGTGGCACATAGACAGAACAGTGGCACATAGACAGAATAGTGGCACATAGACAGAACAGTGGCACATAGACAGAATAGTGGCACATAGACAGAACAGTGGCACATAGACAGAATAGTGGCACATAGACAGAACAGTGGCACATAGACAGAATAGTGGCACATAGACAGAATAGTGGCACATAGACAGAATAGCGGCACATAGACAGAACAGTGGCACATAGACAGAATAGTGGCACATAGACAGAACAGTGGCACATAGACAGAACAGTGGCACATAGACAGAACAGTGGCACATAGACAGAATAGTGGCACATAGACAGAATAGTGGCACATAGACAGAACAGTGGCACATAGACAGAATAGCGGCACATAGACAGAATAGCGGCACATAGACAGAATAGTGGCACATAGACAGAACAGTGGCACATAGACAGAACAGTGTGTTGAAAATCATGAATAACGACTGTTTTGGTTTGTGTGTGTTTTTGTCTCTGTCAGCGTCTCAGAAGTCCTTTCTAGAGTCTGAGACAGGGTTGAAGATACTGCAGACTGGTGTGGGAGAGGTACAGTAGAACTTCCTTCAGTCCTTCTTCATGTCACCAACCCTCTCTAGAGGGGGCACACTTAGACGAGGGTGACTCTCTCTGCCTTTATGCCTTTACACTCTCTTTCTCTCTCTCTCTTTCTTTCTCTATCTCTCCATGGGTTGGTAACACTGCAAGGAGTTGAGTAATACAGTAGAATGATACAGGACAACTTTGATAAATGTCTATGTATTGATCTAGCTAGACCCAGAGCCATCTCCAGCTGCCTTGGAGACAAGTCTCATGACTCTTTCTATCTATGTCTCTCTGACGCTCTGTCTCTCTCCCCTCTTTTGTAGTTCCTCCTCTCCCTCTTCTCTCTTCCGGAAAGGGTCCCTATAAACTTAGAATCAATTTAGATAAAATTTTATTTGGCACATGTGCTGAAAAGGTGTAGACCTTACAGTGAAATGCTTACATACAAGCCCTTAACCAACAATGGAATTTTAAGAAAAATAAGTGCTAAGTAAAAAATGGGGAAAAAATTTAACAAATCAATAAAAACAGCAGCAGTAAAATAACAAGTAAGGCTATATACAGGGTGTTACGGTACAGAGTCAATGTGGAGACTATATACAGGGGGTACCGGTACAGAGTCAATGTGGAGGCTATATACAGGGGGTACCGGTACAGAGTCAATGTGGAGGCTATATACAAGGGGTACCGGTACAGAGTCAATGTGGAGGCTATATACAGGGTGTTACGGTACAGAGTCAATGTGGAGGCAAAATACAAGGGTTTCCGGTACAGAGTTAATGTGGAGACTATATACAGGGGGTACCGATACAGAGTCAATGTGGAGGCCATATACAGGGGATACCGATACAGAGTCAATGTGGAGGCTATATACAGGGTGTTACAGTACAGAGTCATTGTGGAGGCTATATACAGGGTGTTACGGTACAGAGTCAATGTGGAGGCTATATACAGGGTGTTACGGTACAGAGTCAATGTGGAGGCTATATACAGGGGGTACCTGTACAGAGTCAATGTGGAGGCTATATACAGGGGGGTACCAGTATATAGTCAATCTGGAGGCTATATACAGGAGGTACCTGTACAGAGTCAATGTGGAGGCTATATACAGGGGTACCGGTACAGAGTCAATGTGGAGGCTATATACAGGGTGTTACGGTACAGAGTCATTGTGGAGGCTATATACAGGGTGTTACGGTACAGAGTCAGTGTGGAGGCTATATACAGGGTATTACGGTACAGAGTCAATGTGGAGGCTATATACAGGGTGTTACGGTACAGAGTCATTGTGGAGGCTGTATACAGGGTGTTACGGTACAGTCAATGTGGAGGCTATATACAGGGTGTTACGGTACAGAGTCATTGTGGAGGCTATATACAGGGTGTTACGGTACAGAGTCAATGTGGAGGCTATATACAGGGTGTTACGGTACAGAGTGAATGTGGAGGCTATATACAGGGTGTTACAGTACAGAGTCAATGTGGAGGTTATATACAGGGTGTTACGGTACAGAGTCATTGTGGAGGCTATATACAGGGTGTTACGGTACAGAGTCAATGTGGAGGCTATATACAAGGGGTACCGGTACAGAGTCAATGTGGAGGCTATATACAGGGTGTTACGGTACAGAGTCAATGTGGAGGCTATATACATGGGGGTACCAGTACAGAGTCAATGTGGAGGCTATATACAGGGGGTACCTGTACAGAGTCAATGTGGAGGCTATATACAGGGGGGTACCAGTATAGAGTCAATGTGGAGGCTATATACAGGAGGTACCTGTACAGAGTCAATGTGGAGGCTATATACAGGGGGTACCGGTACAGGGTGAATGTGGAGGCTATATACAGGGGGTACTGGTACAGAGTAAATGTGGAGACTATATACAGGGTGTTACGGTACAGAGTCAATGTGGAGGCTATATACAGGGTGTTACGGTACAGAGTCATTGTGGAGGCTATATACAGGGTGTTACGGTACAGAGTCAATGTGGAGGCTATATACAGGGGGTACCGGTACAGAGTCAATGTGGAGGCTATATACAGGGTGTTACGGTACAGAGTCAATGTGGAGGCTATATACAGGGTGTTACGGTACAGAGTCATTGTGGAGGCTATATACAGGGTGTTACGGTACAGAGTCAATGTGGAGGCTATATACAGGGTGTTACGGTACAGAGTCATTGTGGAGGCTATATACAGGGTGTTACGGTACAGAGTCAATGTGGAGGCTATATACAGGGTGTTACGGTACAGAGTCAATGTGGAGGCTATATTCAGGGTGTTACGGTACAGAGTCAATGTGGAGGCTATATACAGGGTGTTATGGTACAGAGTCATTGTGGAGGCTATATACAGGGTGTTACGGTACAGAGTCAATGTGGAGGCTATATACAGGGTGTTACGGTACAGAGTCATTGTGGAGGCTATATACAGGGTGTTACGGTACAGAGTCAATGTGGAGGCTATATACAGGGGGTACCGGTACAGAGTCAATGTGGAGGCTATATACAGGGTGTTACAGTACAGAGTCATTGTGGAGGCTATATACAGGGTGTTACGGTACAGAGTCAATGTGGAGGCTATATACAAGGTGTTACGGTACAGAGTCAATGTGGAGGCTATATACAGGGGGTACCGGTACAGAGTCAATGTGGAGGCTATATACAAGGGGTACCGGTACAGAGTCAATGTGGAGGCTATATACAGGGTGTTACGGTACAGAGACAATGTGGAGGCTATATACAGGGGGTACCTGTACAGAGTCAATGTGGAGGCTATATACAGGGGGGTACCAGTATATAGTCAATCTGGAGGCTATATACAGGAGGTACCTGTACAGAGTCAATGTAGAGGCTATATACAGGGGTACCGGTACAGAGTCAATGTGGAGGCTATATACAGGGTGTTACGGTACAGAGTCATTGTGGAGGCTATATACAGGGTGTTACGGTACAGAGTCAGTGTGGAGGCTATATACAGGGTATTACGGTACAGAGTCAATGTGGAGGCTATATACAGGGTGTTACGGTACAGAGTCATTGTGGAGGCTGTATACAGGGTGTTACGGTACAGTCAATGTGGAGGCTATATACAGGGTGTTACGGTACAGAGTCATTGTGGAGGCTATATACAGGGTGTTACGGTACAGAGTCAATGTGGAGGCTATATACAGGGTGTTACGGTACAGAGTCAATGTGGAGGTTATATACAGGGTGTTACGGTACAGAGTCATTGTGGAGGCTATATACAGGGTGTTACAGTACAGAGTCAATGTGGAGGCTATATACAAGGGGTACCGGTACAGAGTCAATGTGGAGGCTATATACAGGGTGTTACGGTACAGAGTCAATGTGGAGGCTATATACAGGGGGGTACCAGTACAGAGTCAATGTGGAGGCTATATACAGGGGGTACCTGTACAGAGTCAATGTGGAGGCTATATACAGGGGGGTACCAGTATAGAGTCAATGTGGAGGCTATATACAGGAGGTACCTGTACAGAGTCAATGTGGAGGCTATATACAGGGGGTACCGGTACAGGGTGAATGTGGAGGCTATATACAGGGGGTACTGGTATAGAGTAAATGTGGAGGCTTTTTAAAGGGGTACCGGTATAGAGTCAATGTGGAGACTATATACAGGGTGTTACGGTACAGAGTCAATGTGGAGGCTATATACAGGGTGTTACGGTACAGAGTCATTGTGGAGGCTATATACAGGGGGTACCATTACAGAGTCAATGTGGAGGCTATATACAGGGGGTACCGGTACAGAGTCAATGTGGAGGCTATATACAGGGTGTTACGGTACAGAGTCAATGTGGAGGCTATATACAGGGGGTACCGGTACAGAGTCAATGTGGAGGCTATATACAGGGGGTACCGGTACAGAGTCAATGTGGAGGCTATATACAGGGTGTTACGGAACAGAGTCAATGTGGAGGCTATATACAGGGTGTTACGGTACAGCGTCAATGTGGAGGCTATATACAGGGGGTACTGGTACAGAGTCAATGTGGAGGCTATATACAAGGGGTACCGGTACAGAGTCAATGTGGAGGCTATATACAGGGTGTTACGGTACAGAGACAATGTGGAGGCTATATACAGGGGGTACCTGTACAGAGTCAATGTGGAGGCTATATACAGGGGGGTACCAGTATATAGTCAATCTGGAGGCTATATACAGGAGGTACCTGTACAGAGTCAATGTAGAGGCTATATACAGGGGTACCGGTACAGAGTCAATGTGGAGGCTATATACAGGGTGTTACGGTACAGAGTCATTGTGGAGGCTATATACAGGGTGTTACGGTACAGAGTCAGTGTGGAGGCTATATACAGGGTATTACGGTACAGAGTCAATGTGGAGGCTATATACAGGGTGTTACGGTACAGAGTCATTGTGGAGGCTGTATACAGGGTGTTACTGTACAGTCAATGTGGAGGCTATATACAGGGTGTTACGGTACAGAGTCATTGTGGAGGCTATATACAGGGTGTTACGGTACAGAGTCATTGTGGAGGCTATATACAGGGTGTTACGGTACAGAGTCAATGTGGAGGCTATATACAAGGGGTACCGGTACAGAGTCAATGTGGAGGCTATATACAGGGTGTTACGGTACAGAGTCAATGTGGAGGCTATATACAGGGGGGTACCAGTACAGAGTCAATGTGGAGGCTATATACAGGGGGTACCTGTACAGAGTCAATGTGGAGGCTATATACAGGGGGGTACCAGTATAGAGTCAATGTGGAGGCTATATACAGGAGGTACCTGTACAGAGTCAATGTGGAGGCTATATACAGGGGGTACCGGTACAGGGTGAATGTGGAGGCTATATACAGGGGGTACTGGTACAGAGTCAATGTGGAGGCTATATACAGGGGGTACCGGTACAGAGTCAATGTGCAGGCTTTTTAAAGGGGTACCGGTACAGAGTCAATGTGGAGACTATATACAGGGTGTTACGGTACAGAGTCAATGTGGAGGCTATATACAGGGTGTTACGGTACAGAGTCATTGTGGAGGCTATATACAGGGTGTTACGGTACAGAGTCATTTTGGAGGCTATATACAGGGTGTTACGGTGCAGAGTCATTGTGGAGGCTATATACAGGGTGTTACGGTACAGAGTCAATGTGGAGGCTATATACAGGGGGTACCAGTACAGAGTCAATGTGGAGGCTATATACAGGGAGTACCGGTACAGAGTCAATGTGGAGGCTATATACAGGGTGTTACGGTACAGAGTCAATGTGGAGGCTATATACAGGGTGTTACGGTACAGAGTCATTTTGGAGGCTATATACAGGGTGTTACGGTGCAGAGTCATTGTGGAGGCTATATACAGGGTGTTACGGTACAGAGTCAATGTGGAGGCTATATACAGGGGGTACCAGTACAGAGTCAATGTGGAGGCTATATACAGGGTGTTACGGTACAGAGTCAATGTGGAGGCTATATACAGGGGGTACCGGTACAGAGTCAATGTGGAGGCTATATACAGGGGGTACCGGTACAGAGTCAATGTGGAGGCTATATACAGGGTGTTACGGAACAGAGTCAATGTGGAGGCTATATACAGGGTGTTACGGTACAGCGTCAATGTGGAGGCTATATACAGGGGGTACTGGTACAGAGTCAACGTGCGGGGGCACAGGTTAGTCGAGGTAATTGAGGTAATATGTGTCCTCACTGGGGCCCTCCACTGTGTGTCCTCACTGAGGCCTGCTGCTGTGTCCTCACTGAGGCCTGCCCCTGTGTCCTCACAGGGCCCTGCCCCTGTGTCCTCACTGAGGCCTGCCCCTGTGTCCTCACTGAGGCCTGCCGCTGTGTCCTCACTGAGGCCTGCCCCTGTGTCCTCACTGAGGCCTGCCCCTGTGTCCTCACTGAGGCCTGCCCCTGTGTCCTCACTGAGGCCTGCCCCTGTGTCCTCACTCGGGCCTGCCCCTGTGTCCTCACTGAGGCCTGCCCCTGTGTCCTCACTGAGGCCTGCCCCTGTGTCCTCACTGAGGCCTGCCCCTGTGTCCTCACTGAGGCCAGCTGCTGTGATGAGTGAGCCACGGTCCTCTCCCTCCATGCGCTCGAGAGAACAATTCTATTCTGATCGTATAACATTTCAAAAATGCATTTTCAGGAACTTTTCAAAATAAATGTTTTGATGTGTGCTTATTGTCTTGCTGGAAGATCCACTTGCTGCCAAGTGTCTGGCAGCAAGTGGATCTTCCAGCAAGACAATAAGCACACATCAAAATCCACAAAGAAATTGTTAATTGACCACAAAATCAACGTTTTGCAATGGCCATCTCAGTCTCCGGACTTCAACCCCATTGAAAACCTGTGGTTGGAATTGAAGAGGGCAGTCCATAATTACTGATGAAGGATATCAAGGATCTGGACTTCAACCCCATTGAAAACCTGTGGTTTTGAATTGAAGAGGGCAGTCCATAATAACAGATGAAGGATATCAAGGATCTGGACAGATTATGTATGGTGGAATGGTCTAACGTCCCTCCCGTAAAATAAAAGTTTAATAAAAGTTTGAATAAAAGTAGTTAATTTTGTAAATCGATCCTAAGTCATAGACCTAATATATGCACCTTATGTAAAAAATAGTATTAGTTAGCTTGTCCCCTATAACAACAAGTTCAAGCGTAACCAGATAAACTTGCTTTGAAGATAAAACTACTTTCAACACGCACTAACCCCGTGTCCCAGTCGCTAGACTAGTGACTTCAACTAGTTTTGGCTGCCATCTAGTGGAAAGGAATGGTAACTACACTGGGCATCTCGTTGGCAGAGTAGTGACTTCAACTAGTTTTGGCTGCCATCTAGTGGAAAGGAATGGTATCTACACTGGGCATCTCG
Organism: Salvelinus alpinus; assembly: GCF_045679555.1. NCBI lineage: Eukaryota > Metazoa > Chordata > Actinopteri > Salmoniformes > Salmonidae > Salvelinus > Salvelinus alpinus. Next base: position 5,068,769 of record NC_092105.1, on the reverse strand, counting down.
TTGGCAGAGTAGTGACTTCAACTAGCTTTGGCTGCCATCTAGTGGAAAGGAATGGTAACTACACTGGGCATCTCGTTGGCAGAGTAGTGACTTCAACTAGCTTTGGCTGCCATCTAGTGGAAAGAAATGGTATCTACACTGGGCATCTCGTTGGCAGAGTAGTGACTTCAACTAGCTTTGGCTGCCATCTAGTGGAAAGAAATGGTAACTATACTGGACAGCTAGTTGTCAGAGTCAAAGTAGACTTTAATAATATATGCCATTCAGCAGACGCCATTATCCAAAGCGAACTGGGTACATGGTATTGGAAACAGATCATAGAAACAGGATTACAGTGTTGATCTCATGGATGGTCAGTCCTTGCATCTATAGCTCTGTCTATTAATCTTTATTAATCTTTATTCATATTTTTACCCAAAGAGGAGCAGGGAAACACTTTGTTATTGTTTCTACTGCTGATTGACACTTTAAGAAGTTAAAATGCAGATTAAATACACACCAAAAATATGTTACAGATACTACATAAATGTCCCATCACTCAGACAGTTAGTGAATACACAACATCCAGCACAGCAAACAATCAATCAAATATATTTTACAAAAGCCCTTTTTGTTACATCAAAATAATAACCGTAGTGGTTATAGAAGGTGCATGTGTTTAACACCTCAGGAGAACATGTCAGTTGGCTTTTCATAGCTGAGCATTCAGAGGTTTAGAGAGAGAGAGTCAAAACAGCAGGACCGGGACAAGGTAGCACAATGGTTGAAACGGGTAAAAGAAATCTGGTGGGAAAAACAATTCTACTCCAATTCCCTTTATGGATGGGGTGTATCTTTGAATTCGCTGTTGAATGGCCTGCTCCCTCTCCATGTTTTCGGGAACACCATCCCGCTCCTCCTAAAAGTGATCGATAGTATATCTTGGCACTGTGATGATTGTGGCTCTGAGCTCTCAGGTTCATACAGCGAGTTGTGGTCTTCACTGCTCTCACTCTCTGCGTCAGCTCCATCTGTGGCGTATTGGGGCAGGACTCGGTTGCATACTGATGGTGGTGAGCTCAATCTAGCTGGGCCCTGAGCTCTTTAGTGATGGTCCCGGTGGACCTCTTCTCCGCCGCAGCACAGGAACACTCTGGCACCCAGGGCCCAGTTTTGTATGCTGTACTAACCGTTCTCTCCTGTTGGTAGAAAACAATTAAGGTATCTATTAGGCTAAAGTTATATTCAAGAATCACTGCAGATACTTTAACTAAACTAGCCTTAGAAATAACATGGATTAGCATGTACCACCGCTGCCTCCTCCTGCACGGTCTGCCTCCTCCTGCACAGTCTGCTTCCTCCTGCACAGTCTGCCTCCTCCTGCACAGTCTGCCTCCTCCTGCACAGTCTGCCTCCTCCTGCACAGTCTGCTTCCTCCTGCACAGTCTGCTTCCTCCCGCACAGTCTGCCTCCTCCCGCACAGTCTGCTTCCTCCTGCACAGTCTGCCTTGCACAGTCTGCCTCCTCCTGCACAGTCTGCCTCCTCCTGCACAGTCTGCCTCCTCCTGCACAGTCTGCTTCCTCCTGCACAGTCTGCTTCCTCCCGCACAGTCTGCCTCCTCCCGCACAGTCTGCTTCCTCCTGCACAGTCTGCCTTGCACAGTCTGCCTCCTCCTGCACAGTCTGCTTCCTCCTGCACAGTCTGCCTCCTCCTGCACAGTCTGCCTCCTCCTGCACAGTCTGCTTCCTCCTGCACAGTCTGCCTCCTCCTGCACAGTCTGCCTCCTCCTGCACAGTCTGCCTCCTCCTGCACAGTCTGCCTCCTCCTGCACAGTCTGCCTCCTCCCGCACAGTCTGCCTCCTCCCGCACAGTCTGCCTCCTCCCGCACAGTCTGCCTCCTCCCACACAGTAGTCTGCCTCCTCCTGCACAGTCTGTCTCCTCCTGCACAGTCTGCCTCCTCCTGCACAGTCTGCCTCCTCCTGCACGGTCTGCCTCCTCCTGCACAGTCTGCCTCCTCCTGCACAGTCTGCCTCCTCCTGCACAGTCTGCCTCCTCCTGCACAGTCTGCCTCTTCCTGCACAGTCTGCCTCTTCCTGCACAGTCTGCCTCTTTCTGCACAGTCTGCCTCTTCCTGCACAGTCTGCCTCCTCCCGCACAGTCTGCCTCCTCCCGCACAGTCTGCCTCCTCCCACACAGTAGTCTGCCTCCTCCTGCACAGTCTGCCTCCTCCTGTACAGTCTGCCTCCTCCTGCACAGTCAGCCTCCTCCTGTACAGTCTGCCTCCTCCTGCACAGTCTGCCTCCTCCTGCACAGTCTGCCTCTTCCTGCACAGTCTGCCTCCTCCTGCACAGTCTGCCTCCAGGATGAAAACATTTTCAGGGATGTTTTGTCATTAAGACAACTGAACCTGCATATATCTGTCTGCTTTTTCCACACACACACACACACACACACACACACACACACACACACACACACACACACACACACACAGGAAATAAAGGGACATTTATTTTTCAGCAAACATTAGCTATGTCAACCTCAGTCTAGCTAAATGACGGTGGAGCTAACAAAACATTACAAAAACAAATCTGTCGACAAAATGTATTACAGTACTTGAAATGTATTACAGTACTTGACTGTGCAGCGGTACACGGATAAACTGGGTTGCAATTTTAGTTGCAGTTGAGTTGCTTGTTAACGTTATTTGCTGGGGCAATTAGCTAGTTACCTTCAACTAGAGTTGCAACAAAGTTGTCCAGTGTCTAACGCTAGCCTAGTCAACAACAGTCATGACCGGTTAACGTTTACTCTGGGGCTCCATTGCATTGACTCGCGTCGCCTCCTCCGTTCAGTCGCATTTAATAATTTACTCCGAAGTCAGCGATGTTGATGATGGTCGGTCGGTATCCCTTACACCATAACATCGAAAGTGCCCTTCATCGCGAAGTCTACCTCAGCGAAATGCTGTCTGCAGATCCTGCGAGTTCGAGCTGGCACGTCCTTCCTGTTCGGGACATGGAGCCACTTCTTCAAAAGTTGTGCGTCCTCGGGCAGCCGATGGTAGTTTACCGAGGGATTTTGTTTGGAGCCAATTAATCTAGCCTGGCGCTATACAGTTCCTGTTTGAATTACTACTTGTTTTTGCCATCTACGTTGTCCGACCCTAACCTCACTGTCTTCGTTGTCCTCCCCTAATCTCACTCTCTTCGTTGTCCGACCCTAACCTCACTGTCTTCGTTGTCCGACCCTAACCTCACTCTCTTCGTTGTCCGACCCTAACCTCACTCTCTTCGTTGTCCTCCCCTAACCTCACTCTCTTCGTTGTCCGACCCTAACCTCACTCTCTTCGTTGTCCGACCCTAACCTCACTCTCTTCGTTGTCCTCCCCTAACCTCACTCTCTTCGTTGTCCTCCCCTATCCTCACTCTCTTCGTTGTCCTCCCCTAACCTCACTCTCTTCGTTGTCCTCCCCTAACCTCACTCTCTTCGTTGTCCTCCCCTAACCTCACTCTCTTCGTTGTCCTCCCCTAACCTCACTCTCTTCGTTGTCCTCCCCTAACCTCACTCTCTTCGTTGTCCGTCCCTGACCTCACTCTCTTCGTTGTCCTCCCCTAACCTCACTCTCTTCGTTGTCCGACCCTAACCTCACTCTCTTCGTTGTCCGACCCTAACCTCACTCTCTTCGTTGTCCTCCCCTAACCTCACTCTCTACGTTGTCCTCCCCTAACCTCACTCTCTTCGTTGTCCTCCCCTAACCTCACTCTCTTCGTTGTCCTCCCCTAACCTCACTCTCTTCGTTGTCCTCCCCTAACCTCACTCTCTTCGTTGTCCGACCCTAACCTCACTCTCTTCGTTGTCCGACCCTAACCTCACTCTCTTCGTTGTCCGACCCTAACCTCACTCTCTTCGTTGTCCGACCCTAACCTCACTCTCTTCGTTGTCCGACCCTAACCTCACTCTCTTCGTTGTCCGACCCTAACCTCACTCTCTTCGTTGTCCTCCCCTAACCTCACTCTCTTCGTTGTCCTCCCCTAACCTCACTCTCTTCGTTGTCCTCCCCTAACCTCACTCTCTTCGTTGTCCTCCCCTAACCTCACTCTCTTCGTTGTCCTCCCCTAACCTCACTCTCTTCGTTGTCCTCCCCTAACCTCACTCTCTTCGTTGTCCGACCCTAACCTCACTCTCTTCGTTGTCCGACCCTAACCTCACTCTCTTCGTTGTCCGACCCTAACCTCACTCTCTTCGTTGTCCGACCCTAACCTCACTCTCTTCGTTGTCCTCCCCTATTCTCACTCTCTTCGTTGTCCTCCTCTAACCTCACTCTCTTCGTTGTCCGCCCCTAAACTCACTCTCTTCGTTGTCCTCCCCTAACCTCACTCACTTCGTTGTCCTCCCCTAACCTCACTCTCTTCGTTGTCCTCCCCTAACCTCACTCTCTTCGTTGTCCTCCCCTACTCTCTTCGTTGTCCTCCCCTAACCTCACTCTCTTCGTTGTCCGACCCTAACCTCACTCTCTTCGTTGTCCTCCTCTAACCTCACTCTCTTCGTTGTCCTCCCCTAAACTCACTCTCTTCGTTGTCCGCCCCTAACCTCACTCTCTTCGTTGTCCTCCCCTAACCTCACTCTCTTCGTTGTCCTCCCCTAAACTCACTCTCTTCGTTGTCCTCCCCTAACCTCACTCTCTTCGTTGTCCTCCCCTAACCTCACTCTCTTCGTTGTCCTCCCCTAACCTCACTCTCTTCGTTGTCCGCCCCTAAACTCACTCTCTTCGTTGTCCTCCCCTAACCTCACTCTCTTCGTTGTCCGACCCTAACCTCACTCTCTTCGTTGTCCGACCCTAACCTCACTCTCTTCGTTGTCCTCCCCTATTCTCACTCTCTTCGTTGTCCTCCCCTAACCTCACTCTCTTCGTTGTCCTCCCCTAACCTCACTCTCTTCGTTGTCCTCCCCTAACCTCACTGTCTTCGTTGTCCTCCCCTAACCTCACTCTCTTCGTTGTCCTCCCCAAACCTCACTCTCTTCGTTGTCCTCCCCTAACCTCACTCTCTTCGTTGTCCTCCCCTAACCTCACTCTCTTCGTTGTCCTCCCCTAACCTCACTCTCTTCGTTGTCCTCCCCTAACCTCACTCTCTTCGTTGTCCTCCCCTAACCTCACTCTCTTCGTTGTCCTCCCCTAACCTCACTCTCTTCGTTGTCCTCCCCTAACCTCACTCTCTTCGTTGTCCGACCCTAACCTCACTCTCTTCGTTGTCCTCCCCTATTCTCACTCTCTTCGTTGTCCTCCCCTAACCTCACTCTCTTCGTTGTCCTCCTCTAACCTCACTCTCTTCGTTGTCCGCCCCTAAACTCACTCTCTTCGTTGTCCTCCCCTAACCTCACTCTCTTCGTTGTCCTCCCCTAACCTCACTCTCTTCGTTGTCCGCCCCTAACCTCACTCTCTTCGTTGTCCTCCCCTAAACTCACTCTCTTCGTTGTCCGCCCCTAACCTCACTCTCTTCGTTGTCCTCCCCTAACCTCACTCTCTTCGTTGTCCGCCCCTAACCTCACTCTCTTCGTTGTCCTCCCCTAACCTCACTCTCTTCGTTGTCCTCCCCTAACCTCACTCTCTTCGTTGTCCTCCCCTAACCTCACTCTCTTCGTTGTCCTCCCCTAACCTCACTCTCTTCGTTGTCCTCCCCTAACCTCACTCTCTTCGTTGTCCTCCCCTAACCTCACTCTCTTCGTTGTCCTCCCCTAACCTCACTCTCTTCGTTGTCCTCCCCTAACCTCACTCTCTTCGTTGTCCTCCCCTAACCTCACTCTCTTCGTTGTCCTCCCCTAACCTCACTCTCTTCGTTGTCCTCCCCTAACCTCACTCTCTTCGTTGTCCTCCCCTAACCTCACTCTCTTCGTTGTCCTCCCCTAACCTCACTCTCTTCGTTGTCCTCCCCTAACCTCACTCGCTTCGTTGTCCGACCCTAACCTCACTCTCTTCGTTGTTCTCCCCTAACCTCACTCTCTTCGTTGTCCTCCCCTAACCTCACTCTCTTCGTTGTCCTCCCCTAACCTCACTCTCTTCGTTGTCCTCCCCTAACCTCACTCTCTTCGTTGTCCGACCCTATCCTCACTCTCTTCGTTGTCCTCCCCTAACCTCACTCTCTTCGTTGTCCTCCTCTAACCTCACTCTCTTCGTTGTCCTCCCCTAACCTCACTCTCTTCGTTGTCCGCCCCTAACCTCACTCTCTTCGTTGTCCGCCCCTAAACTCACTCTCTTCGTTGTCCTCCCCTAACCTCACTCTCTTCGTTGTCCTCCCCTAACCTCACTCTCTTCGTTGTCCTCCCCTAACCTCACTCTCTTCGTTGTCCTCCCCTAACCTCACTCTCTTCGTTGTCCTCCCCTAACCTCACTCTCTTCGTTGTCCGCCCCTAACCTCACTCTCTTCGTTGTCCTCCCCTAACCTCACTCTCTTCGTTGTCCGTCCCCTAACCTCACTCTCTTCGTTGTCCTCCCCTAACCTCACTCTCTTCGTTGTCCTCCCCTAACCTCACTCTCTTCGTTGTCCTCCCCTAACCTCACTCTCTTCGTTGTCCTACCTCTAACCTCACTCTCTTCGTTGTCCGACCCTAACCTCACTCTCTTCGTTGTCCTCGACCCTAACCTCACTCTCTTCGTTGTCCTCCCCTAACCTCACTCTCTTCGTTGTCCTCCCCTAACCTCACTCTCTTCGTTGTCCTCCCCTAACCTCACTCTCTTCGTTGTCCTCCCCTAACCTCACTCTCTTCGTTGTCCTCCCCTACTCTCTTCGTTGTCCTCCCCTAACCTCACTCTCTTCGTTGTCCGACCCTAACCTCACTCTCTTCGTTGTCCTCCTCTAACCTCACTCTCTTCGTTGTCCTCCCCTAAACTCACTCTCTTCGTTGTCCGCCCCTAACCTCACTCTCTTCGTTGTCCTCCCCTAACCTCACTCTCTTCGTTGTCCTCCCCTAAACTCACTCTCTTCGTTGTCCTCCCCTAACCTCACTCTCTTCGTTGTCCTCCCCTAACCTCACTCTCTTCGTTGTCCTCCCCTAACCTCACTCTCTTCGTTGTCCGCCCCTAAACTCACTCTCTTCGTTGTCCTCCCCTAACCTCACTCTCTTCGTTGTCCGACCCTAACCTCACTCTCTTCGTTGTCCGACCCTAACCTCACTCTCTTCGTTGTCCTCCCCTATTCTCACTCTCTTCGTTGTCCGACCCTAACCTCACTCTCTTCGTTGTCCTCCCCTAACCTCACTCTCTTCGTTGTCCTCCCCTAACCTCACTGTCTTCGTTGTCCTCCCCTAACCTCACTCTCTTCGTTGTCCTCCCCTAACCTCACTCTCTTCGTTGTCCTCCCCTAACCTCACTCTCTTCGTTGTCCTCCCCTAACCTCACTCTCTTCGTTGTCCTCCCCTAACCTCACTCTCTTCGTTGTCCTCCCCTAACCTCACTCTCTTCGTTGTCCTCCCCTAACCTCACTCTCTTCGTTGTCCTCCCCTAACCTCACTCTCTTCGTTGTCCTCCCCTAACCTCACTCTCTTCGTTGTCCTCCCCTAACCTCACTCTCTTCGTTGTCCTCCCCTAACCTCACTCTCTTCGTTGTCCTCCCCTAACCTCACTCTCTTCGTTGTCCTCCCCTAACCTCACTCTCTTCGTTGTCCTCCCCTAACCTCACTCTCTTCGTTGTCCTCCCCTAACCTCACTCTCTTCGTTGTCCTCCCCTAACCTCACTCTCTTCGTTGTCCGACCCTAACCTCACTCTCTTCGTTGTCCGACCCTAACCTCACTCTCTTCGTTGTCCTCCCCTATTCTCACTCTCTTCGTTGTCCTCCCCTAACCTCACTCTCTTCGTTGTCCTCCCCTAACCTCACTCTCTTCGTTGTCCTCCCCTAACCTCACTCTCTTCGTTGTCCTCCCCTAACCTCACTCTCTTCGTTGTCCTCCCCTAACCTCACTCTCTTCGTTGTCCTCCCCTAACCTCACTCTCTTCGTTGTCCTCCCCTAACCTCACTCTCTTCGTTGTCCTCCCCTAACCTCACTCTCTTCGTTGTCCGACCCTAACCTCACTCTCTTCGTTGTCCTCCTCTAACCTCACTCTCTTCGTTGTCCTCCCCTAAACTCACTCTCTTCGTTGTCCGCCCCTAACCTCACTCTCTTCGTTGTCCTCCCCTAACCTCACTCTCTTCGTTGTCCTCCCCTAAACTCACTCTCTTCGTTGTCCTCCCCTAACCTCACTCTCTTCGTTGTCCTCCCCTAACCTCACTCTCTTCGTTGTCCTCCCCTAACCTCACTCTCTTCGTTGTCCGCCCCTAAACTCACTCTCTTCGTTGTCCTCCCCTAACCTCACTCTCTTCGTTGTCCGACCCTAACCTCACTCTCTTCGTTGTCCGACCCTAACCTCACTCTCTTCGTTGTCCTCCCCTAACCTCACTCTCTTCGTTGTCCTCCCCTAACCTCACTCTCTTCGTTGTCCTCCCCTAACCTCACTCTCTTCGTTGTCCTCCCCTAACCTCACTCTCTTCGTTGTCCTCCCCTAACCTCACTCTCTTCGTTGTCCTCCCCTAACCTCACTCTCTTCGTTGTCCTCCCCTAACCTCACTCTCTTCGTTGTCCTCCCCTAACCTCACTCTCTTCGTTGTCCTCCCCTAACCTCACTCTCTTCGTTGTCCTCCCCTAACCTCACTCTCTTCGTTGTCCTCCCCTAACCTCACTCTCTTCGTTGTCCTCCCCTAACCTCACTCTCTTCGTTGTCCTCCCCTAACCTCACTCTCTTCGTTGTCCGCCCCTAACCTCACTCTCTTCGTTGTCCTCCCCTAACCTCACTCTCTTCGTTGTCCGACCCTAACCTCACTCTCTTCGTTGTCCGACCCTAACCTCACTCTCTTCGTTGTCCTCCCCTATTCTCACTCTCTTCGTTGTCCTCCCCTAACCTCACTCTCTTCGTTGTCCTCCTCTAACCTCACTCTCTTCGTTGTCCTCCCCTAACCTCACTCTCTTCGTTGTCCGCCCCTAAACTCACTCTCTTCGTTGTCCGCCCCTAACCTCACTCTCTTCGTTGTCCTCCCCTAACCTCACTCTCTTCGTTGTCCTCCCCTAAACTCACTCTCTTCGTTGTCCTCCCCTAACCTCACTCTCTTCGTTGTCCTCCCCTAACCTCACTCTCTTCGTTGTCCTCCCCTAACCTCACTCTCTTCGTTGTCCGCCCCTAAACTCACTCTCTTCGTTGTCCTCCCCTAACCTCACTCTCTTCGTTGTCCGACCCTAACCTCACTCTCTTCGTTGTCCGACCCTAACCTCACTCTCTTCGTTGTCCTCCCCTATCCTCACTCTCTTCGTTGTCCTCCCCTAACCTCACTCTCTTCGTTGTCCTCCCCTAACCTCACTCTCTTCGTTGTCCTCCCCTAACCTCACTCTCTTCGTTGTCCTCCCCTAACCTCACTCTCTTCGTTGTCCTCCCCTAACCTCACTCTCTTCGTTGTCCTCCCCTAACCTCACTCTCTTCGTTGTCCTCCCCTAACCTCACTCTCTTCGTTGTCCTCCCCTAACCTCACTCTCTTCGTTGTCCTCCCCTAACCTCACTCTCTTCGTTGTCCTCCCCTAACCTCACTCTCTTCGTTGTCCTCCCCTAACCTCACTCTCTTCGTTGTCCGACCCTAACCTCACTCTCTTCGTTGTCCTCCCCTATTCTCACTCTCTTCGTTGTCCTCCCCTAACCTCACTCTCTTCGTTGTCCTCCTCTAACCTCACTCTCTTCGTTGTCCGCCCCTAAACTCACTCTCTTCGTTGTCCTCCCCTAACCTCACTCTCTTCGTTGTCCTCCCCTAACCTCACTCTCTTCGTTGTCCGCCCCTAACCTCACTCTCTTCGTTGTCCTCCCCTAAACTCACTCTCTTCGTTGTCCGCCCCTAACCTCACTCTCTTCGTTGTCCTCCCCTAACCTCACTCTCTTCGTTGTCCGCCCCTAACCTCACTCTCTTCGTTGTCCTCCCCTAACCTCACTCTCTACGTTGTCCTCCCCTAACCTCACTCTCTTCGTTGTCCTCCCCTAACCTCACTCTCTTCGTTGTCCTCCCCTATTCTCACTCTCTTCGTTGTCCTCCCCTAACCTCACTCGCTTCGTTGTCCGACCCTAACCTCACTCTCTTCGTTGTCCTCCCCTAACCTCACTCTCTTCGTTGTCCTCCCCTAACCTCACTATCTTCGTTGTCCTCCCCTAACCTCACTCTCTTCGTTGTCCTCCCCTAACCTCACTCTCTTCGTTGTCCTCCCCTAACCTCACTCTCTTCGTTGTCCTCCCTAACCTCACTCTCTTCGTTGTCCTCCCCTAACCTCACTCTCTTCGTTGTCCTCCCCTAACCTCACTCTCTTCGTTGACCTCCCCTAACCTCACTCTCTTCATTGTCCTCCCCTAACCTCACTCTCTTCGTTGTCCTCCCCTAACCTCACTCTCTTCGTTGTCCGACCCTAACCTCACTCGCTTCGTTGTCCGACCCTAACCTCACTCTCTTCGTTGTTCTCCCCTAACCTCACTCTCTTCGTTGTCCTCCCCTAACCTCACTCTCTTCGTTGTCCTCCTCTAACCTCACTCTCTTCGTTGTCCTCCCCTAACCTCACTCTCTTCGTTGTCCGACCCTATTCTCACTCTCTTCGTTGTCCTCCCCTAACCTCACTCTCTTCGTTGTCCTCCTCTAACCTCACTCTCTTCGTTGTCCTCCCCTAACCTCACTCTCTTCGTTGTCCGCCCCTAAACTCACTCTCTTCGTTGTCCGCCCCTAAACTCACTCTCTTCGTTGTCCTCCCCTAACCTCACTTTCTTCGTTGTCCTCCCCTAACCTCACTCTCTTCGTTGTCCTCCCCTAACCTCACTCTCTTCGTTGTCCTCCCCTAACCTCACTCTCTTCGTTGTCCTCCCCTAACCTCACTCTCTTCGTTGTCCGCCCCTAACCTCACTCTCTTCGTTGTCCTCCCCTAACCTCACTCTCTTCGTTGTCCTCCCCTAACCTCACTCTCTTCGTTGTCCTCCCCTAACCTCACTCTCTTCGTTGTCCTCCTCTAACCTCACTCTCTTCGTTGTCCTCCCCTAACCTCACTCTCTTCGTTGTCCGACCCTATACTCTCACTCTCTTCGTTGTCCTCCCCTAACCTCACTCTCTTCGTTGTCCTCCCCTAACCTCACTCTCTTCGTTGTCCTCCCCTAACCTCACTCTCTTCGTTGTCCGCCCCTAAACTCACTCTCTTCGTTGTCCTCC